>NC_051182.1:56092499-56392499 GCF_013339695.2 Rhipicephalus sanguineus
TGTGCATTTAACGAAATGCAGAAATATGTGCTCGATGCCTCCGAGCCTGCAGCTGTTTCATAAAACTATAACAAGATTTTCTCATCGGCGGTTTTTCCCGCATTTTTGTTGTGGGTGCCGTTGTCGATGGAAATGTTGAGCAGCAACAGCAAATCCTACTGGTTCCTGTAAAAACGCTGAGCGTAAAACTTGCGGAACCTTGCCGTCACGGTAAAAATTCCACGTGAGAGTATGTCCTAACTGCGGCTTGCAGAAGTCTCCAAAACCTCATGTGCGCAAGGAAAACAAGCCATAAAATAGACCGATCCCACCAGACCATCTGCGCATGCGCGAGTTTCCGACAGTGGCACTGTCGCCATCTTAGTTGTAGTTCTCGGAGCGCTGCTGGTGCGGCTGCTTGCTGCGTGTTTCAGGTATATTGGGGTTTTGCACCAATCCTCGACACGCAAGACGATTGAACGCGGTGGAAAACTGTGTCCGCACCTCCAACGTATGTTATTTCATTTCAGGTTAACTGCATCCTAGCGCTAAAAGAAAAAAAGAACAGTTGATGTGTGCCTGCGTGTGACGAGGTGGTCTCGTCGGGTTGATGAGCTTGCGTCGTTTTGCTGAATAAATATTAGTAATAAAAAAGAGAAATCACGTTCCCGTCGTCATGAGAGCAAATATCTTCTCCAGTGAGCGCAAGCACGCAAGCGACACAAGCTACAGTATCCGGAAAATAACTTGCCCAAACTGCGCAGAGCTCTCCGCTATACAACAGGAGAAAAAAAAAGCCGAAGGGGACCAAAAAAAGAAGCTTATTGCGCTTTTTTTTTTGTCGAAACGACACTTTCCATGTAGACTGTGTTGTCAACGCAGGACTTCGATCACAGTAATAAGTTAAACGTGAATGAAGATAAAACGGTCGCCGTGAAGCAGGTTAGAGGCGCGTCCGCTGAACAGTGACTGGCCGCTCATGCCGTTTGGCAAAGGTTAACATCACGAAAATCTCGTGAATGGCATAATATTTCCTGCTGTACAAGGGATAGATGAGTCAGTAAGAGATTTTGGCGACACACGGAATGCGGCGGATAAGCAGTAGCTCGCTCCGGCTGGCGGCGGCGGCCTCAGCCGGTGGCTCGGCGCCGGTATCGTCGCTAGGCCTACCGCTTCAAAACGGCAGTGTACGGTTAATAGCCTACGCTCATAAAAAAGTCCATCTTTGCTACCGCTGTTGCCCGCTTTACGATGCGTTCACAATAATATCGCATATTGAAAGGAACAGGGAAATCCCGGCGGCGGAGTTGGCTGCGATAACGGCACGGCCGAGTTTTCGCCGTGCGCTCCACGGCGCGAGCTGTACACAGCATGCAGTTATAATCTTGGCTTGTATCACAATCTCGTTCATGCTAGACGCTTGACAGTCGTCATCGCATTTGGTGAGAGGTCGGTTTAGGTCTTCCTATAAATTAAAGCGATATCTGTTGAGCCCGGAAAGGACGTTGTATCCAATCTGTCGCCGCTGGCGGCGATCGGCCCGGCAAGGGGATCCAGCTCGCGTTATGTGAACTTTTGCTGTCGCTGATCGGTCCATCGTTCGCGCAGCAAGGTTTTTATGACGCAATAGGGCACTGCTAAACCACGATGCATCATGCACAGGGAGTTCACAAACACGTTGAACAAGAAAGTGTGCGGTAGTTGCCTCTCTGTCCGACTTCGTTGACTGTCGCATACATTCCTGTCGGAGCTTGAAATCCTTTGAGAACACGCAAAATCCGAGTCATTTTGCTTCAGGCTCCTGTTGTAGCATTCCAGTACACAGCTCGTCAACCCAACCATCGCAATTCCTCCAAATAACGCCGCTAAAGCTCGTCAATGCAGCTCGCCAATGCACCAGCTGTAGGCAGCTGAACGTACCGAGTACTACAAGTACCGGCATGCACTGCGGCAGCGGTGGCGTAGTGAAACTCGCGGTGAGATCGGTCTATTCACGTACGTCACGTGCTTTATTTGTCATGGGCTTGATCTTGGACGACTGCCTACGTAAATGTATAGATTTTTCCTTATATTTCAATTACGAGTCCTTCTCTGCTGCCCTGGGGATGAGCGAATAGAATGGAGGTTGTAGATAATTGCCTTGTTTTACAGACTCCATTGAAATGGTGAACCCTTTTTTTAGTTTGTCGCCAAATTTTAGCGCCTGTATTCATAGTGCTGACATTTATCGAATGTTTCCGACCGATATGGTATATAGCGCCCGTCCTGTCGATCTCGTCTTGTGAATTGTCTGGTTTTTGCGCACAAAGTTTCCCATGAGAGAACCAGCCCATTATAATAGTCCTTCGAACAAAATGAACTCTCAGAAAAAGCAGACTTCCAAATTTTTTGGCAGGAAATTTATTCATTCTAAAAAGACAGGGCGTGCAAACACGCAAGAAAGAAGTCAGGACACCACAAACATCGTGTAACAACTGAAGAGACGCACAACGGCGGAAAAGAAAGACGGCACGAAAACTTATCTGCGCATGCCCATGCAACAGGCGAACCTATCAACCCGGCACGCGCGCATGGGGGTCTACGTGGAAGATAACTGTTAGGTCATTTGATTTCATCATTATGCAAGCTAATTGACGGTTGGCTCACGCATGCGCTACCACTATTCTCGATTTGCCATGCTTCAATCATCAGGCGCGGTTTCTTCATTTCTATGCCGGTACAACACTCAGCATTCATCGAATTTTGGCGTGCACTTACATTCTGGACAGTGTAAAGATAGATTAGAAGGTGAGCCTCCTGTTAGGAAATTTATGATGTGCGCTGCTGCATCTGGTCAGGAAACACGATGGCCTGTGCAAAGAAGCACTTATTTTTAGTCTTATCACGCATCGGTTACATTAAACTTGTGCGACGTCGTAAACCGAGGCCCACTTTGCGCGAGTGCCGCACGATGACACGTGTAAAGAGCAAAGCTCCATAGTGCATAGCTCATGCGTTGGGGGATGAGGAAGCAGTTTCCGTATTCACACTTCCATTTCCTTTCTGGGTCTGTAAGCACGATTTATCACAGATTTGTTCAAACTTTGAAGCGTTCCCAGTGTTGTCGCAATAAATTAATATGCTGCCTATTACGAAAACATTTCTCCTCACATATGCACAAGTGATAAGAACTGTCAGAGCCCGAGGCTGCCTCAAAGTGTCGCCCCGCAGAGCAAAAACCGGCTGCTCGCGCCACTACACAGACGTGACCGCGGCTGCGCGCTAACGCGAGGGCTGACGTTACGTCGCACCATAAGTTACCCTTTAAACGCCAATGTTGTCGACGTGCCTGGTAAGCCGACGATGTGCACACAGCTGCTACACTTACAAAAACACGTCGATCCACCTCGTAACGCTTGGCTCAAAGCCATAATATACATATTAGAAGTGCTCGCTGACTGCTTCGCATGAAACCGATGCCTACTAGGCGTGGGATCTGCCGAATTTTTCGTCATACGTATTCATTGTTAGTGCGTATAGAACAAGAATTGTTTTATTTGCGTCAATAACAGCATAACAGTTCTTAGAAATGTGCATGCTGATGGACCTCCCGTAATTTGAAACTAATTGCAACCGACCACCTGCGCTCGCTGTCTAAGCATGCACAGGTGGTCGGTTGCAACCTGAGGAAGTCACATATATGTATATATATATATATATATATATATATATATATATATATATATATATATATATATATATATATATATATATATATATATATGAGTGAAGAGAATAACTCACGTACGAAATGTAGTTTTATTAACGTTTTGGCTGGTGGGCCAGCCTTCGCCAGAATGAAGAAAGTAAAAATATTTGCGAGAAAAAGATTATATGTATATTGTATTTTTTCTGAAATATCGTTACTTTTATCACTTTTTCTGCCTCTCGGCTCGGAGGGCGATGATATAAAAGCTAGCGCATCGACGCCTGGCAAATTTCGTCTTGATGAAGATCGGTCTTCGATCCAAATGTCGACAAATAAACTGTTTTGAGAAGTGTATACCTTTTTCATATATATATATATATATATATATATATATATATATAGAAGTGTACATTAATAGTGCAATGGGCCAGTTCTTTTCGAGTAGTGGGTATAACACAACGTAGGTGTTGTCAACAATGATATAAATATTTATTTCCCAACAGTTTCGGGAGGAGACCTCCTTCCTCAGGGGTTGAGTTAAAACTTCCTCATACGTCTCTGTTGTGTTATACTCACTATATATATATATATATATATATATATATATATATATAGTGAGTATAACACAACAGAGACGTATGAGGAAGTTTTAACTTCCTCATACGTCTCTTTTAACTTCCTCATTCCTCATATATATATATATATATATATATATATATATATATATATATATATATATATATATATATATATATAGCCTTCAACGGCAAGCATGTCTTATTTATAAAAACGGCAAAGGTTGCATGGCAGTCAAAGGTTGCGCGATCGCAGATATAGCACTATGTGATACCATGCAAAGGAACAAGCCCTTAAATTCCCTTCTTTCGATCACCCCTTGGGTATGTAATATCTGTATTTTGCTTCACCAGTTACTGCAGTTTCCAGTGTAAATTACACGGGACACCACTTCTTAGAATCAGCAAAGAAACGCAGACTCACCGATGTTTAGCGAGTAAGGGTTATAAAATGTTATTTACTTCGCGCTACATGGCAAACGTATTAGCAATGTGTGACAAAGCGTTAGCCTGTGTCCGTGAAAAACAGCAGCATGCAGTTGTTGTTACGCGCTACGAGAAGAGGTGTGTTAGACGACGTCATGATTCGTTAGAATAGTATGCGCTCAACTAGCTGTAGTTCGAGAACGGTACAGATAAGCTTATGATACGTCTATTAACTAGGAGGGCGTTTGAGCTTCACCTTAAAGGCACACTAAAGAGAAACAATGAATGAGTTTAGATTGATAAATTGTACTCTGAGAACTATAATGTCGTTAATCTAGCCATCATAGGTTTACTAATATAGGAGAAAATGATGTTCAAAGTCTCATTTGTCTCATTTTTAAATTTGGCGCCGAAATCTGCGCGCGTGACGTCACGAATTTCAAGGTGTACTTATCGTATTTTGGCGCCATTGGCGCAAGGAAATTTCCTCAAACTTCGTATGTTAATAGTATGGAGAGCTGGGCGAGTTGGTTTGAGGACATTCTTGGAAACATTTCGGCGCGCACACAAAAGAAGAAAACGAAAGGCGAGAAGACAAACGGGAGCGAACTCAACTAAGTTTATTGAAGGAAGTACACGAAATATATAACCGTCTTTTGTGTGCGCGCCGAAATGTTTCCAAGAATGTATTCGTATGTTAAGTCTATGACCCCCTCAGAGGACAATATACTTCATTTGTACCGATTAGGTACTACGTAGGACCTAGTAGGCGCCGTCAAGATATGTGACGTCATGGCGATTGGTGCGGAAACTTCAAACTGGCGTCGCCACCCACATTTTCTTTTTGCGCGTTTTCTCACTTACTAAGCGACGTCTCGCAGCTAGTGTGGTGTTTTTGTATCGTGAAAGAGTAGTTTCGTAATACGAGAAAAATCGTTTTTGTGGCAGGGCGCCTCGCCTACTGTAACACGCACGCGCCGCGTAGTGTAAACGACGGACAGCCCAGCGCGCCCTCCCGGTGCGCGGATCGGTTTACACCCCGAGAGCAGGCGCGTCCGAGCGCCTCTGAAATAAACGCTTTTTGTTACTAGCAAGCCGTGTGGAGAGTCGCTTTCTTTCGTGCTCCTCGAGCACACGACAGTTTTGCTCTTTACTGTCTCTTTAAAGACCAGAGCGCGATAGCGCAGTCCATCTCCGTTTGCGTCCCCTTATTAATCGCTAGCCTCGCTTCGCTTCTCGGGGAACACCTCAACTCTATAACCCCAACGGTGGCGCAAGTGAAGAGGCGTCTGTGCTTGCAACACTAGCCTTCTCAAACTCTTCTACAATACCTTCTGCTATTGCAGTTGCTAAGTGCCCGCTACGTCATAATTCATCCGTTTCTGAACTGGTGAAGTACTCACGACGCGTCCTTAAGGCAACATGCGCACGTGCGCAGCTGCACACTTCGTTGATGCTCTTTCTGATAATGATGATTGATTATGCCTGAGCGCTTTGTAATAGGTAGGCCTCTAAACAACCTACTCGATGCGTAATTCACGTGTTTTAACACATGGCGCAAACCGCCACGGTGGTCTAGTGGTTATGGTGCTCAACTGCTGTTCCGCAAGCCGCGGAATCGAATCGCGGCCGCGTCGGTCGCAATTTCAATGGAGGCGAAAATGCTTGAGGCCCGTGTGCCTAAATTTAGGTGCACGTTAAAGGCGCACTGACGCCAAATTTCGCGGCCGAGATAGCCTGCGGGATCGATTCCCGTGAACATACGCATATCGTCTGCGAAATATCAATAGCGAATATAGCTTGGAAGGTATTTTAACTTAATTTTGTAGTTTGCGTGAGCGATCGACATCCTCGCTCTATTGACCCTCTCAAAGGGGACCCTCGGGACCCGCTGTTTCTGTCACGTGGCCACGCTGCAACGAGTTATGATAACGTCATAGCCGCCATGTTCTTTTTTTTTTTTGCCGCGTTTGCACTTCTCGGCGGCTGCTCGCGAACCGTGCGGAAGTGCGTCACAGTTCTTTGTGCTGACGTGATCGAGCGCTACACCCGCTGGGCGGTGATAGTTGGACCCGGAGGCTTGTCGTTCTTGAAGCCGAAACTGACACTGGTCGGTAATGACGAGCATGTAATTAATTACCTGTCGCGCGCTGCAGCAAACGATGTGCCGTGTTATGATTAACAGGCCCCCAGCAACACATTGCAGCAAAAGAACGCAAGGCCAAAATTATTGTGTCAGTACCCCTTTAAAGAGCACCAGATTGTACCAAAATTTCCAGAGCCCTCCACTACGGCGTCTCTCATATTCAAATCGTGGCCTTGGGACGTAAACCCGAGATATTATTATTATTATACGCCTGGTGCAATCCTACGCTTCTTCCGCGAAATATTCAATGCGATAAGGAAGCTTCTCGCAGTACGGGTTGTTCCTATATAGTTTCTTTTGTTTTTTGTTTTTTTTTTCAGGGCGGCTTCCAGCACTCGCGTGGCTCTGTTGTAGAACACCTTGCCACGCAGAATGCCTGGCTTCGATTTACACTCGAACTTATTATTTTTATTCTTTATTTGAATCTATCGCAATTATTCGCTCACAACCAGCGACACCGACACTGGAATTACTGCGAAACTAGCCGTTTCTAACTACCGCTTCAATAAGCTTATCGTACCTTTCACATCCTCCATAGTTTCTATGAAGATCCTGAAATGTCCAATTTCAGAAATCCAAGATAATATCATCATATAGAGAAAGGATAACAATCACTGTAGGCAAAACTGTCACTAATATATACATAAAAACCTACCTTCTGTAATGCTTTGCGCAGGCGACTTGTTTGTGTTGCAGAATACCTCACCTGCACTTTTCGAAAATTACGAAGGTAGTTCCGGTTATTAATAAAAAATGGCACATGCACCGGCCGTAATAGTATTCGAAGCGACAGAACCAGGCGCTAGAGCAGACAAACATGTGCTTCTATACTTGTTCCGCTTCTTGCGATCAGGTAATTCCAGTATTGCAATAGAGTGCACCGTAGAAACCCTCGTAGGCAGAGACGTGTTTGTCACACCATAGCATTCCTATTGGCCAGGTCTAAAAATACACATGTTGGCAGACAGGGCAGATAGGTCCGTCGCAGCTGCAATGAGTTTACCGTGAACTCCTCTCAACAAATAGTCAGGATAACGTCTGGCAGATGTCGTGTTTACCCAGATGCGTCGAGTTTGTACGCGAGCTTTAATGGCGCTGCTTTTGCACAAGGTTCGGCGTGCAATACATGCCCAATGTAATTATTCTGCAAGGCCGATGAAGGTAATTATTGATGACGTAACGACATCCACGATCACCGAAGCATGAATAATTTGACATGAGCACCGTAGATGAAAGCAAAATTTTGGTCAGCGTTGCACGCTTCGATAACATACCAAATCAAGTCGAAATGTTTACATGTTTGCAGCCAGATCCAGTCTGCTGTGGGCTCCATCTAAGTTTATTTGCCACTCATTTTATTGCACAAGTAGACTTTGAAGGAAACTTGTTCAAGGCAGAGAGATGTGAAAAGGAAAGGCAGGGGGGATAGTCAGGTATTTGTAACCGATTGCCAACTCTACGCAGGGTAGGGAAAGAGTGTTCAGACAGACGACAGAGGGAGAGAGGTAAAATGTAATGAAGGACAACCATGCTTGATCCCATCGTGATAGGAATCGGTATAACACGAAAGTCAATCGTGTCTTTAGAGGAATATAGTCGATTGCTTATTGTACATTGACGTATGAGAGCTTGAACGTTCTGTATTGGTGTTTGGCAGCTATAGCACCGTTGGCGGATGCGCCCACGTTGACGCCTAGTGGTACGTCTCCATCCCGACGACTAACGCCAAAGCTTATGATTTAACCCTTGTTGTAGCTGAAGTCGTTAACATACACCTGGACACAGCATATGCTGAATACCGCGCAATGATGGCATAAACCAGCACATAACACTGGTACTCGATATGCACTCACTCAAAACGTCGTCATTTGAGGATAGAAACGCCAAGGTGTGAGCCCCCCATTAGTAGGGTAACCTACGCCTGTGCTGCTGCGTGTACCACACAGCGCTTTAGGAACGCGAGGTGCAGAGTTCTTAGCTTGAGCCGTGAACGCCGGAAAGCGTTCCGCTTCCCTCTGGCGCATGTCTCTCCTTGAACCGAAAGCCCAAACTACCGAAGCGCTCACTGTCGGCGCTCGTTAGTGTCACGATGCAATACTTCACCGATACCAGACGGCGATAATACCCGCTCCCGCCAGCCAAGGTGACTGTGAAAGGGAAAAGGTGTGAGAAATGTAAGGCGTATCTGGGAAGCCTCATAGATGAGCGTCGGTAGAGCAGTGGGTAAAGCTCCCGGCACCTGTCGTCGCAGACCGAAAGGTCGTGGGTTCGACTCCCAAGTCATCTGAACCAACAAAACTTGTTTTCTAGTTTTTATTTGTCACCTGTACCTCACTGACGAATTGCCTTGACGGAAATACGCCAGTGACGTCATGGTGGACCCCGGCACAGAACACTTTCGTGTTAAAAGAAAGGAAAACTCACACAGGAACGTGTTCCTGTCGTTCAGAAGGACCGACGGGACTCAAGAAGCGCAACAACGCTTGCACAGCTTTCATCTGTGACGTTGCAGTACTTTCGATGGCATAGCATTATTCCTTCCTACATGTGCCTGTCGTCCAACTTGATGAGCGCGTTGCAAAGTGATTGTCTCTGTGCACTGCACTATAAGCTGTAGCAGAATTTATGCCCAATCGTTTCTTGATAACCGTTTGTGTTGTATTGGTCTCTGCTCTTCTGTCCGTGTTGCACGCCTACATTATTTTGTCATAAATCATTACCAACTTTCTCAACTTTCTCTCGTTCTAAGCTTCATAACCGCATAACAGGCTCGGTTTGTTCGTGTCGCGTTCCGAGTGACTTAGGCCGTGAGAGTTGCAGTAGTCGAATGCTCCGGAGAATTTCGATCGCCGATGTTTTTTAACGTGTACTGAAATGCCAGATGACACGCGCCTCTAGCATTTCGCCTCCATCGAAGACTAATCGCCGCGTGCGGGATCAAACCCGCCTGTTTCAAGTCAGCAGCTGATAACCGTAACCGAGTGAAACACTCATCCCATGCATGTAGCCAGGGGGGGGGTGCTAGGGGCCATGCCCCCCCCCCCGAAATTTTGGTGAAGTAGGTGTTTTTACCAAAAATGAATAGTGAAAATACGTGTTTTCCTTAAATAGCCAAGGTTTTCAGCAGGTGCCCCGAAAAAAATTCCTGGCTACGGGCCTGACTCATCCCTTCACTTGGTTTCTTCACACGAAGAGGCTCGATTTCAGAAAAGTACAGCACCCGTCAAATCGTTCCCCGGCTGCGGTGTCGGCCATTACTATGCAGAACGCGTACACATAAGTAAATCAACGCCCAACCATGACTTACACAACAAGGTGGGGTCTGCTCGACAATGCCTGAGAATTGATTCATTTTCGTTTCAATTCAATTGAACGCAATATTTTTTACCTTTAATTAACCATCAAAAAAGTCACAGTTTCGCCTCAAGGGCGGAGCAATGAATGCGATAGCAAGAAATTGTAATGTCACGGGAAGAACGGCAAGCAGCTAGAAACTTGCTGCGCGCTGCTCAAGCACAAAGGACACAGGAAAAAAAAAACACAAGGTGCGTGCGAAATAACGACTGTAACAGCTCAATACTTCCAGCGTACTGCTCAAACACAAGAAAGGACGCACGAAAAGAACGCACAGGTACACATAGGACGAGCGCGAACTGTCACAGTTGTTACTTCAACTAAGACCTACTTTGGCTCTTCTAGCTAACAGCTCCCTCCTTTCGCAAACGCGGCTGCTGCAGCGAGCAAAGTGACCTTCGTGCGGTCTATATATTCAACGCCAACTTTGCGGTGAAAGCACAAGACGTACATAACTCGCCCTCAAGAGGTAAGCGCTCGAGCACGGTCGACCACGCCCTGTATGTCAAAGCACAAGCCGGAGGCGCACATCCCAACTCCGGTGTACCACTAGATAGGTTTAGAATTGGGGACCCAAGAAATTTGCGACCCGCCAGGGCGAATGCCCTGAACGCAAGCCGCTTTCGGACTCTTGCGCTCGCGTTGCCCCAAGACCCAGTAGCGCCCTCCTTTGGGCGGCAAACAAAACCGGAGAGCGCGCGACATCAAGGGAAGATTTACATCTTGACTTTTGCGCCACGAAAGACGAACGCATGAGAAAAGAGACAGGACTGACGCTTCTCTCATGTGTTCGTCTTTGGAGCGCAAAAATCAGGACGTTAAGTACTCACCAACTCACCCAACAACAAGTTTTTCTGAAGGGAAGAAAATAAAGACGGCGCTTGGCAGTGGCACGTGAAGCCACGGCTCGCGTTGGAAAAAATATCAGTCACAAGGCTACGGTGTCGAGTCCCCCCACTGAACCTTTACCTTCACAGGTCTGGTCTGGCCCAGTCACCTTTTATGCCTCCACTGTAATGAGAGTGAATCTCTGGATCACTTTTTTTTTACTTTCTGCAGGCTTAAAAGTCAAAGCAAAAGACTACTAGAAGAACCCCTTAGAAAGATGGGCCGGAATTTGTCACTTCCGTTGGTTCTTTTATTTGGGGCTACCATACTTGGTTTTATCCACAGGAGTGTTTCTGACGCCGTATGCAACTTCCTACGAGTGACTAAAAATTAATGTTAAGTGTAACCTAACTCAGTTTCTTTTCCGAACGTTTCTTTCCTTAATCACAGCTGTATACTCATGTATTTTTGATCGTTTTTCGTTCGTTTATTTTCATTTTTACTTTTTAAAAGAATTATGAAGTTATGCCGTTAATGTGTAACGGCTAAACTATTCATTTTTATACCCTTCAGCAAGTGAATTAATGCTTTAAGCAGAGCGCCGTCCGATTCATTGTCTATCCCCAGAAGTGGGTTGCGCCAAATGTATGAGGAACAACAGCAACAACAACCCTGCTGGCGTCGATTGTGACCACTAAAATAAAACTAAAATTACAGGCTAAGATTACAGCGCAAACGCACTTCTTTGCCCCTACACCTATCTGAATATGATGTCATGTCTTCGCGTATCTAATACACTATCATCCTTGTTACACGTTTTAATTTAGTGCTATTGTTGTGCGTGCATGTGCGGTAGGGTTCCCTTGGGCTTATATATCCATTGGCGTATGAAAGAATAAAGCAGTTTTAGTCAGCGCTTGTGTCGTACGCTTCTTTTCTTCGTGGTGTGCGCTGTAATTTTAGCCTCAAGATACTGGTGACGGTGTAACATATACTGTGATTCTGGTACAGGCGTCTCGTTTATTCCCTCCTGTGGCATAAGCCTACAAGAGCCAAAGAGTTACCACTAGCTCGCGCCACCACGAGCCACGGGACGCTCTTATTTTAACACGAAACTGTTTTATGCCGGGTTCTACCAAGTACTTCCGCTACCGGATATGACGTTCGTAAAATAGACGCCAACGGCCTAAGAAAGAAAAAAACATGGCTGATCCCTCTGTCACAGGAATCGGTATAACACGAAAGTGAAACGTCTCTTCACAGACATAGTTGAGCGTTTGTTGTGCATTCTTTCGCCCCAAGCGCGCAGGAATGAGCGCTACAGCATCAAATTGTAATGTTACGCGAAGAACGGCAAGCCGCTCGAAACTTGCAATGCGCTGCTCAAGCAGGAAGGACGCGCGGAACGAACATACACAGGATGAGCGCGAACTGTCACAGTTGTAACATTTCTGTGTGAGCAGCGCGCTCCTTTCGCAAAAGCGGCCGCTGTAGTGAGCGAGGTTATGTCGTTGTGACCTTCGTGCTCCCAACGGAAACTTGCAGGCAGAGCGCAAGACGTACAAACCACCGAGATCGCGAGATAAGCGCCCGCCCGAGCGACCACGCCCTGTCGAGGCGCGCGCTAATCCGCGTGGGGGACGACTTTTAAAGCGCGCTCTTCGAGCCCTTCGCGCCATCTCGCTAGTGATAACGAAAAAACGCCAGGCCTGCGCGGAAACTGCAGCACAGTCACAGCGAAAGCTGGAAGAGGGGCATTTCTAGAGCCCGTTATAAACTCTCCTGTGGCTACTAATACAGGTACATTAGCAACGTACCCACTACGCCACAAGCGTAATTTTTGGGAAGTTGGGAAGCACCCAGCACGACATTATTCGATGTTCTGCGGAAGAAGCGAGGTACCATATGTAAGCGATTATGTGCAGTTTGTTGATGCGGCGGTTGATGACGATGAATAATTATGGTTGCGCCCTTTGTAATGGGTCGGAAGCATTAAACGACCCACTAGTTACGTAATGCATATTGTGTGACGCCCGGTCGTTATTAACTGTCCCACCACGCTTTATAACACACTTTAACCGGAGAAACGTAGAGCGAGAGAGAGAGAGAATTTACTTATTGAGACCCTGAGGAAATGGATCATGGGAGCCTTATGGGCTTCCTTGGCAACCAACAGAAGTGCACTTGCGAGGAACCCACTACGCTATAAATCATTGTAATTTTTTAGAAGTAGGGCAATAGGCACTGTGCCATTTTTCGTCGTTCTACAGACAGCCGTGGTACCTGCTAAACGCATGTAAGGCATTATGCGCACTTTGTTGATGCTGTGCGTGATGACGATGAAGAATTATGGCAGAGCTCTTTGTAATGGGTTGGAAGCATTCAACAACCTACTCGTTGCGCAATTCGCATTGTGTGACGCCTGGTTACAGAATTCGCGTTGTGCGACGCTTGGTGCTTATTCTACTCTTTTACCACGCTATATTGCATATGCTAATGTGGTTCCTTCCCGACATGAAGCCTGTATAGGACCTTTTTGCAAAGCAATTTGAAGCACCGGCATGGCTCAGAGGTTGAATACTGGGCTCCCACGCAGAGGGCCCAGGTTCGAACCTCGTTCCATCCTGGAATTTTTTTCTTATTTAGTTTTTTTTTCTTATTTCGAGCGATACTGGTTACGGACACCGGCGGCGGCGGCGGCGGCGGCGGACAACTACGGCACCAAAAACGGCCGGTGAAATGATCTCATAACAGCTTTCGCTGTAAAACACGCTGCACCGCCGATCTCTGAGTACCGCCACCGGGAAATGGTGTACATAAAGAGCTCGCCGCTAACATAGCGGAAAACATGCCGTCTGTGGCGGAGTCGTTGCGCGCTGCGCGCTGGCGATCTAGAGGTCGTAAGTTCGACTCCCGGTGACGGAACTTTTTCCTTAGTTTTCTCTTTGCCATATGTTAGTCTTTATACTTTACAACGTCATATCCGTGACGGAAATGCGTCAGTGGAGCCGTGGTGGACCCCGGTATAAAACACTTTCGTGTTAAAAACCAAGAAAAAGATCCGCCGCTGGGAATCGAACCCACGACGTTGCGAGCGCGACCGTAAGCGCCCGATGCTAAACCAACTATTATTATTATTATTGTGTTTGAAGGAAGAATGAGACGCCTAATTTCTGCAGCCCAATAGGCAGCACGGCGCAGAGTCTTGGGGTGCGGGAGGATGGCAGAAAAGGGGATGGAATCGTAAATTGGCATCCTTACAGCAACATAATTCTTTTTATAAATTTCGTCATTTAGAACCTTGGATCGTTAACAAAAACAGAACTAAATACGGTGACCAAATGCTACAGTTTTGTTTACCTACTGTTCTAAATCAATTATACAAAGAGAATGGTCTCAGTGTATCAACTCTGTCGTTAAAAAGGCTACGCGATGTATTTATGTGATTGTTTGTGCTGCCATGGGTCCATTTGTTTGTCTTTTTATATGTCTTTAACACTTCGCCTAATTTCTTCCCCTTGTTTTCATATGTTTTTACAACAATCTTGTTTATTTATTCCGACCGTGGATGTTTACTGTTTTTCTGTTTTAGTTAGTCCATTCATTATGTATACGTGTGTTTGACCGCTGTGAAGCCGCCCAGTGTATGAGGTGGCCAGGTTCCCCTCAAGCTGCTCAATGCAGCTTTTTTGCCTGGTCATCCTCGCAACATTGTTGTGAATAAACAATTCAAAGGATATTGTTATCGCTCGGACATGGCAGGAGTCAGCAAACCGGCAGCAAGGGCAGGGGTGGAAGGGACCCGCGCTCAGCGGTAGGCCGCTATTGCCGTCTCCTCCAGGAACTCCACCAGGCTCCGGAGCGCTGGCAGATGAGGACGAGACGGAAAGAGGAAGTGCTCCAGCGTGGAGGCAGGTAGGCGCTGTCTCCTGTAGGCACCAACTAAGCTACCTCGCAGATGCTGGACACAGCACGAACGCGCCTTTATCTTTAACATTCTCTCTCGCACGGTGCTTTCCGCTGGCGGTGTAGGTAGGCGGGGAGGAGCGGGGCGGTGCCGCCGTCTGTGGAAGGTGAAAAGTAGTAAAGCGTCACGTTTGACACTTACTAGCGCTTACTCCGAGATTGCGCGCGATATCGGAGGTCATGGTTAAAGCGTCTCGATACCAGCGAGGGACACTGCATTGCCGCGCTGGTGTCGCCGAGGCAGCCTAGACGCTGTTAGTTCTTTGCCTTTCGCTTCGTGTGAGCGTGCGCCGGCTCATCGGAGTAGTGCAGCTTCCACATGCACCAACGGCACTTCTCCGCCGACTGCTTCGACTGCGAAAGCACCGACTAACAAAACTGCTGCAATACGCGTTGCAGAAAGGACGCGATTTCGACGGGCGAATGTCGTGTTTCGTGGAGCGAGACAGAGGCCAGCGGGACGCACGCGTTTGCGGCTCAAGCTAAAACCTATACAAACTGGCGTCAACTAGGTGCATCCACGTCACTCGGTTCTATAGCTGCCAAACACGAATAGACATTGTACAAGCTCTCATATATCACTACACGATAGGCACTACTTTTGTGTAGACATGTTTCACTTTCGTGTTATACCGATTCCTATGACGGAGGGATGAGCCATGTTATTTTACATGCCGACGCCACGAGTCGAGTGGCGCTACAACCCCAAAAAATGTCACTGCTTCAACATAAGGTGAAGCAATGAATACGACAGCAACAAATTGTAGTGTTATACGAAGTGAAGCTGGCAGCTAACTGTTTTGTATTCGATCTCGCGTAACTACAAAACGCTGGTGTAAGAGAATACGGCCGCTCCAGGGAGAGATGCTCTCCGCATAGTCACTTCGCGTTGAGCGCGCTGCACGTCAGGGGCGTAGCCGGGGGGGGGGGGAGTAGTTGTGGGGTTCAACCCCCCCCGAAATTTTTCAATTTTGCTTGCGTATATATACACGCACACATACAAACGCACGCACGAACATGCATAAAATATGGTTGAATCCCCCCCCCCGAAAAAAATTTCTGGCTACGCCCCTGCAGCACGTAGGGTAGCCCAAAAGCCCGAGCCCGACCCGGCCCGCGGGCCGGGCTCGGGCGGGCCGACGTAATTTTACCTCGGGCCCGGGCCGGGCTCGGGCTATTTGGAGTCTAATCGGGCCGGGCTCGGGCCCGGCGCGAGGCCCGACTCAAGCCCGAAATATAGAGAATGAGCGGGAATTGTTTTCCAGCACGCATACAGCGCCTTTTCCGCGACCGCCCTTTACCGCTTTTCCTTTCCCCATTCGCTACTTTAAACAAGAGGGAAGCTCTCCGATTATCTCTCTGTGGAATCGCCCTCCTGTCCATCTGAAGTAATAGTATTCTGGAAAAACAAGCAGCAGAGATATTCCAAGCTTGCCAGGCTGGCAAAAAAGATATTAGCAATTTTGGCGACGAGTGCAAGCAGCGAACGTAACTTCAGTTCGGCGGGCTACATAATCCAAAGCGCCGCACTTCGTTGAAGCCGGAATCGTTAGACTGCTTGCTGTTTTTGCACGACAATTTGTAATCTGTGTAATAGAGACCGTTGATCGTGTGTCGTTTGATCATATTTTATATGCTCAATAAAATGCCAAATTACCAGAAAACGATGTTTTGTTTTCGCAGCGAACCTTCAAAAAGCCGGGCCGGGTAAATGCGCGGCCGGGCCGGGCCCGGGATTGTGTTTTCGTACGTCGGGCCGGGCAGGGCGGGCTCGCAGCCCTTTGCCGTCGGGCCCGGGCGGGCCTTCGTCAAATCAGCGGGCCCGGGCGCGCATTTACAAAGGCGAGCGAATAAACCCCCCCACAATGCACCGCGCCACGGCGCTCTCTGGGGCTATGTATTTTGGCCGGTCAAATTGTGTCAGGCGGCTGCCAGTCCCCGTACTTTCGTATAAGTGGAAACAGCGACGGCTGTGTGCGCGCTGTACTGCTGTGCAAGGTGCAAACGCAAAGTGCTGGGACGACGCGACCATAGTAAACGCCCTACGATGAATCGGATACACGCGAGAGATGTGCTTCGTGAGACGCTGTGCGCACACAAGTTATCGCTACCGAAAGCCGACTCGGTTCAGGACGCATTGAAGCGGACACAGCCTGCAGTGAAAAACAACACGACGGCGGGATGACGGATTTCTTGCGAGTCAGCAACGATATATGCAGACGTGGCAAAGCAAAGGAAAAGTGGGCTCTGGGACGATGTGATGCAGGAAAGCCCTCTACGATGGATCGCATGCACGCGAAACTGTAGATGCTTCAAGCAACGTTAGTGCGCGCGCCTTTATCGACCATGCCCTCCTCTGCCGAAAGTTGCGTTGCAACGACGTAAGTATCGATGTTGACAAAGCCATATATGCAGTTAAAACGACGGGATGACGGATTTGTGCAAGCCTTGACGCTGCTCAGAAAGCTGGTATCGAAGAATGTCATTCCCTACGTCGCGGTCGTCACTTCAGCATTAATTAGCTTCAGCTGACGGCCAAGAACTGGCTTAGAATTATTGCTACGCACTGTGAATGGGGACATGCGATGCAATATGAAGATCTTCGAAACGTCATTGTGCTCCTTAAAACACGCGAAGCTTTCGGCCGTTCGTATATTTTTGATTATATATATAAGATGATGCGCGATCATTAAGAGAGAGAGAGAGAAAAAAAAGAAACGCTGGCGCCAGGATATCACCTATGAGCAAAATAAGGTTCGAACAAAAATGAAAATTTTCTCGTGTGCCCTTCAGAAAAAGAGCTCTGCTCCTGCCATTTTCTTTCTCTTTTTTTTTCGCATTTCATCGCAATACATGTGTAATGCGGTGAAGCTTTGAAGGCACGCGCAATGTTATGATATGCGAATAAGACTCGCCGAAAGCCAGGTTCTCGCCATCGTCCGCCAACCATATTTTTCTGAGAATTTGACGTAGCCCCTCGACGTGGTTTTTTTTTTCTTTCTGCAACCCACCCTTATGCAACAAGCCATCATGCATACTTGAAGGCAAGTAAAAAACCTACCTGGCCACAACCCATGCAACACAAAACCTCTATACGTTCTAAGACGTTTTATGGAGGGTTTGTGTTTCATGGGAAGTTCCACGTAGTCGTCACATGAAATTGAAGTAAAAATAGGACTGCATACCATGGAAGTCGCCCACAATCTTGCAAATATACAAACACACCTTGCTTTATTTTTTGCATTACTTAAACCCAATGCATTGCAGGTGAAATGCCACCTGGAGTATCACAGGGATCATTGCTTGCACCCTTCGTCATCCTACCTTATATAAGTGATAGCCAGTCTTGTATGCATGTGCCTGTTCAAATGAACTTCCTTGCGTATGACTGCATGATTTGTGCAAGAATTATAATACCATATCAGACTTCACAATTTAATATTAATTCTAGCACAAGCCTTCACAGGGAACCTGGCAGATATCTCTTAATGCTAGCGATGTGTATTTTCTGAGAAGCCTTGGAAGCTCTTTTCTTGCACAAGTTGTGTCAAATGCCTACAGACCCCTTCAGCCTATAATCTTGGTGCCTTACCACAAGTACGTAATGCAAAAATCACAGGAAATGTTAAAACTGGTTCAAAGATTTATGAGCTGTTCTAAAAAAAAGAAAGCAATATATTTTTTGCTTTTGCAGAAGCATTGTGAACAAGAGTAGACCAACTGAGACTGCCACAAGCATCCTTGAATATGTAAAAATACTTTTCAGAGGAAGCTGCTTGGCGAATGTGGAGGCCACGCATTTTATTCAGCTGCACACATTTCTGCTAAATCTTTTTAATGCTATAAAAATATCCAAGATAACACCTATGATGACACAGACAGCATAACACACCCAGTTTCTTATGTCTTTTGGCATTGAAGATAAAAGGTAGCTTATTCCTTCATATAAATTTCCCATATTCACATTTATGTAAGTGAGAAGCTTGACAGCATACCAGTTTATATCTCTCTCTACGAGATGCGGACATCTATAAATCCAGAAGCCCGAATTATCACTTTTGACAAATGTGAAGACGTACAGATGCAGAACTGTGAAATGTTATTTATTCACACCTGTTATTTATTTTTTAAACAAACTTCCAATTCAGCAAAGCATTATACAAGTACCAGTGTTCATATGCCTCATGACTGGCATGTGGAATGGTCTTTACAAAGGTTCTCCACTGCCAACCAGGGTTGTTGCAAGTATTTTACTAGGCATGTGTTCCCCTCTCCCCCCAAAAAACCCCTGTGACAGCACTGCTGCCAGCACCATGAATGAAACAATGCAGGCAACAACTGCAGTGCTAAATGCATGAAACACCTCGCCATCAAGATGAAATCATTGGGCTATGGCCCAAGAGGAGCAAGGTATATTTGCACAGAGAAGTAGCTCGGGAAATTTGCAAGATGCATTGCCACCAGGCCCTCTAAGCACGCAGTCACTGGATGCTTTATGACTTCTTCATGGCACTCTTTCTATGAGAAAGACATTGATCTGCTGCTTTGGTGATGTAATGATTTCTCCTAAGTTACGAAGACTGCATTGACCGCAAGCTGTGCTTAGATAGGGATGGTAGTAGTGTAAAGCCCGGCGATGCAGCTTTGAACCATTTTTATAGAACTGTCCCTCACTGTGGCAACAGGCATGCTTTGGAGGTAGTAGCATCGACCTACTTCCTAAATTTCTGCAAACGCCTTTGCATGCAACTCAAGGAATGTCAAAAGGTATTGCATGCTCTCGTAGCTCACTTTGGCAGCCTAAGATACACCCCAAATTTGGTAATAAACTGCCATGAATATTGCATCATTTTACAAGCGGGGGCTTTTATTTTAGATGCGCAGCAGTAGTAGCGCAGGCATAGGTGACATGAATATCACTTTTAATGTGAAATGGCCAGTCATTAACGACCATTTTGTAATTGTCATAACAACATAAGCATTTGTTGTTTTATTTAAATTTTCCCCTAGAGCAAAAAAACTTATTCATAATGCATATAGCTATTATTTTAGAAGTGGCAAATTGTAGCTTATCGAGCTTAAAATGGGTCAGCAATGGTAAGCATTATTTCTGCAAGGTTTGAAATTGTGTTCTTGCTGTGTTATACTGATGCAATGCTGCAGAAAAGATATATTGCACATGTTTATTGCCAATTACCGTATTCATTCATCACGAGTTTATAAAATCTTCGCATGAGAAGGATGTATTATGTAGCGCAGTGTTAATGTGGTGCTACATGGTGTGACAAATGGCGGCTCCTAAATATGAAAAAGGACCTTGAACCATTCGAAGTGCCATGCTGTAGTCTTACTAATGGCCAACAGAAGTCATGAATGTGAACCATAATTAGCGTGGGTGTACCATCAACTCAGAGGTTACTAATACAAAACATTTATGCGAGACATGGTGTGGCAAAGCTGACTTATTGTTAGTGCAGCTTACTTATCTTGTTCCTTCATGGTGCAAAAAGGCTGCATGTTTTTTTTTTTTTAATTCAGAAATTCAAAAAACTTACAAACTGCTTTTTATGAGACATCAGCGTTGGTTAGAAGGGACAGGTTACAAGGAGTGCTGCTCATATTGCTTGAAGTACACTAGTTACCCCAATTAGAATCAATTATTTACATGTCTGACAGCTTGTACAAGTTAAAAAAATTTTAAACTTTAAGATATTGCCAGCAAACAGCATTTCATTTAAAAGATTTCAAATGCAGTAAAGAAAAATTGAATTTGTTGCACTTCGCAAAGTACACTTAGCACTCAAAGGGTTAAGGTGTGTCTGACTTTGTGTTCATCTCTGATGACAGACAGTACTGTGGCGTAACTTTGCCCGTGGCTTACTTAAAGGGCCCCTGACACCAAAATCGAAACCTTGAGATGTCTGTGTTGTTTGACTGTCCTGTATAAGTGGGTACTTCTGACCGATTATTAGTGGCGAATGTTTCTTTTAAGATATCTTAATTTGGGTTTAAAGTAAACGTGAGTTCTTATTTGGATTTTCAGCACCTCGTGACATTGGCACAAGTATGATGTAGACAGAGGTCCCTTATGACGTTACACAAGAAGAGCTAGTATTGTCGACAAAGATACGCAGGGCGCACACAATACCATGACTAGCACTCAACAAGGACTATTGTTCGTCCCCCCTCTCGCTCTGTTGTCAGGCTGCTCTCAAGGTGGTTCTGGCTGCTTACACCAGGAATGATTTTCCTTTTTCACAGGGGGATACGCCCAAAGTGGCCACATCGTTTCATTCTTCACCACGCCTGGGCCCACCGATGTGAAAAGTTAGCTTTAAGTCCCATCAATTTTATTAACACGAAAGTGTTTTATGCCGGGGTCCACCACGGCTCCGCTGACGCATTTCCGTCACGGATATGACGTTATAAAATATAAAGACTAACATATGGCAAAGAAAAAACTAGAAGAAAAAGTTCCGTCACCTGGAATCGAACTCGCGACCTCTCGATCCCCAGCACGCAGCGCGAAACGACTCCGCCACAAACGGCACGTTCTTCGCCATGCTAACGGCGTGCTATTTCTATACACCATTTGCCAGCGGCGGTACTCAGAGATCAGGGTACATCAGCGTGTTTTCGTTATTACTGGCGAGATGGCGCGAAGGGCTCGAAGAGCGCGCTTTAAATGTCGTCGCCCCCCCCCCCCCCCGCGTTGAGATGAGCGTGTATCTCTACAGGGCGTGGTCGCCCCTGCGCGCGCGCTTAACTTGTACGTCTTGCGCTCTCACCGCAAGTTTGCGTTCAAGTTACAGAGAGCACGAAGGTCATTTCGCTCACCGCAGCGGCCGGTTTTGCGAAAGGAGCGCGATGCTCATAAACGAATAAGCTACAACTGTGACAGTTCGCGCTCATTTTGTGTATACTTGTGCGTTCGTTTCGTGCGTCCTCGTTTGTATTTGACCCGCGCGCTTGAACTGTCGAGCTGTGACAGTTGTTTGTTCGCGCTCATCCTGTGTATGTTCGTTCCGTGCGTCCTTTCTGCTTGAGCAACGCGTCGGAAGTTTCGAGCTGCTTGCCGTTCTTCAAGTGACATTACAACTTGTCGGGGCGAAACAATGCACAACAAACGCTCAACTACGTCTGTGCAGACACGTTTTACTTTCGTGTTATACCGATTCCTATGACAGAGGGATCAACCATGTTTTTTTTATTTATTTAGTTTTATTTAAAAATACCTTACAGGCCTCCATTGAGGCATTGTGTAAGGGGGGCAGTATGAAAAAGTGGACTTCCATAGTAGTTACATAACAAAAAGTTCATGAACAGTGGTCATGTAGATCACATAATAAGAAGAGCAAAACAAAATAATTAATTAGTTCATCAGCAATGGTAACAAAAGAAAATCAACAACACTAGCAAAGATAAAACATATAATAAGGAAATATTCATCGAGTCAAGCACAATTGAAATCTTACAGTACTAGGGTTCGAATAGAAAAAAAAGAAAAGCGACACTACGGTGCTATACAATAAGAAATTGCAAGAAGGTTACAACACAGAGAGCACACTGCGATAATGGCAAATATTTTTACACCTCGTTGGCCAGATAACTGGTCAATGAGTCACGAAATGCATCAATGTTTGTCAGACATGCGATGCTATCCGGCAGGGAATTCCAACATCAGACTGCACGTGGAAGCGCAGAGCAGTTGAATGCACGTGTTGATCCTTAAATGTGGGTATAGCTAAAGTGATTATGAAGCTTGTGTGACGTGGAGTAGGGTCTTTTCAAGCATGCTAGTGTTTCGAGATGAATGAATGAATTTGTGAAACAGTGTCAGCAAGGCAATGTCACGTCGAGTACTCAAAGATTACAATGAAAGGTTAAGTTTGATTTGTGAGATGCTAGACTGATAGCTGTATTCATTATAAATGAAGCGGCTTGCACTGTTCTGAATTCATTCCAACATGTCAGTAAGGTATTTCTGGTGAGGGGACGAAATAGGGGAAGCGTACTTGAGTTGAGGGCGAACGAGAGTAAGGTATGCTAATTTGCGAACATTCGAAGAAGCGTTTCTTAAGTTTCGACGCAAGTAACCCAAAGATTGGGAGGCTTTGGCTGAAACGGAGGTGATGTGTTCTGACCAAGAAAGATTTGTAGTGAATATAATGCCTAGATACTTATATTGTGTAGCGATTGCAACAGTGTCTTTATTGATATTGTATGAATGTAGGGAAGGTATAGGCTTCCGAGTAAATGACATTACATTTTGACGTATTCAATGTCATTAGCCATTTACTACACCAGTTACTAATTGGTTCTAGATCATGCTGAAGAACCAGATGGTCGTCTGTATTAACTATTGTGCGATAGACAATGCAGTCGTCAGCAAATATTCTTATAGTGGAAGACACGTTATGTGGAAGATCGTTAATAAAGATGAGAAAGAGTAAAGGACCGAGGATGCTTCCTTGTGGTACACCAGAAGTTACTTCAGTTAAGGAGGACGAGAAGTTATTTGCAATGGTGAACTGGTAACGATTAGAAAGAAAGTTCCGGAGCCATGATAAAGTGAGACAGTCCAACTGAAGAGCTGAAAATTTTGAAATAAGGCGACAGTGTGCGAAGCGATCAAACACCTTTGAAAAGTCCAGAAAAAAGCAGTCAGTTTGTTGGTTGTTGTTCAAGTTAGTGTGTAGGTCTGTAACAAATTCAAGCAACTGTGTCTCGCACGATAGGCCCTTTCTAAAACCATGCTGATTATGAAAAAAAGAACTTGTTAGTGTTAAGGTGTCTGTAAATCTGCGAGGCGATAATGTGTTCCAGTAACTTGCAAGAAATGCATGTCAAGGAGATTGGTCGGTATTTTTCGCACGATGATTAAAATACCGGTATGATTTTTGCCATTTTCCAGTCTGTAGGAAGGAGGCCAGTCGCGAGTCACTGCTTAAATATGTGAAGAAGAATTTCACTTGACACTGTTACTGTATTTTGTAATATTTTTTAGTTTATACCATCTATGCCACAAGAAGAAGACATCTTAAGGTTATTTATGAGTGATGATAGTCCCTCCAATGTGATTTCTATAGGTTCCATGTATTGGTAGCTGAAATCAGAAACCTAAGGTACGCTTGAAGTGTCCTCCTTCGTGAATACGGAACTGAAGAATGAATTAAAAGCAGATGAACACTCGCTATTTGGAAGAGGAACACTACTGCTGCTGTGTAAGCAGATATCATTAGATTCGTGGTTGGGGCTTATTACTTTCCAAAACTTAGCTGGATTGTTTTTAAGTAGTTCAGGAAGGTCATTAGAGAAATATTTGTCGTTTGCTTGGCCTAAAGCTGAGCAATATGTTTTAAGATAGCATTTTAATTCTGCCATGAAGATTATGTGCGAAGGCTCTTAGCGATATTATACAGTCGTTTCTTTCTGCTCCTCATGCGCTTGGTGTTCTTGGTGTTCATCATGGCTAATGAAGCTAAATCACTCCAAGGCTAAACTCGTCTTCTTTACACGAAATTCCAGCTGCCTCCTGACCACATATACACTTAATCATGGTTAAATTTGAAGCAGCGCACTACGACAGACACAAAAGGAACGAACGGGACACCGCTGCACTCTCAACTAGTTTGTATAAATAAATAAATAAATAAATAATAAATAAATTTCGCAGAAAAACATGGTTAATATACAACAAGACGGTGTACCACGTGCTACAATGACGTTCAAGCTACATCATATTTTCTAAAAAGCACACTTCGCAATCGCTCAAAGTTATCGATGCTTGGCTAATGCAGTAATCTTTTCTTTTTGCGATGTGGAAGGCCTCGATCACTTCCCTGGTCACCTGATCTTTGTGACTGGAAAGTATTTCAGTCTCAGAGAACAGCGGGGAGCAGCCACACTCCGAACAATGCCGCCTTATGTGTGAGTAAGCATTATTAGCTAATGCTCTCTTGTGCTCCGTCAACCTTGTATTATGCACCGGCCAGTTTGGCCGATGTACATCTTCCCGCATGACATGAGCAAACAGTATACTACTGCAGTCCTGCACTCAACAAACGAAACAACGTGCTTGACAGAGCACCGAAAACTATCCTTTTTTGTTGATCGCCTCCTATCCAGCCTCGCGCAGATGTTTCCTAGTCTGTTAGGAGCAGAAAAAACAACATGTATTTCATATCGGCTGCCTACATTTTTCAGATTATGCGATATACTGTGTGCATAGGGTATTGAGACACATTTCTTTTTCTTTTTTTCAGAATTCCCATCTTTTTGAGGCTGCTCCATAGACACACCACTGCGCACATGACGAACCAACTTCTGTGCTGATCTGCACAGAACATGTTCTTCGTAACCCGCACTACCTAATCTATCTATTGTTTATTGAAACTGTCATTAATTTGGTGGGGACAAGATTACCTACTACACGGAGGCATAGCCTACTCATGCCTCCGTGCTGCCTTGGCAAAATCTTGTCCCCACCAAATAAATCGAAAACATCATGCCCCACAAGCTTCAGAATGTACTTAGACACTTAGCATTATGTAATATGTATAAGGAAAAACATTTGTGACGACATGGCAGGTGTTGTGGAATCAGAAACCTTCAGTTTCGATTTCGAATGCGTCTTAGGTTGGAAAAATGGTCAGAACTGTCGAACGGCTTAAGATAACTACATAATTTTTTTTGCTAAATATTCTTGAAATACAAGGAGCTTGAAAATGTCGAATTCAAAAAAATTCAGTTTTGAAGGTGGTGACCTACCTTAAAAGATTGTGCAGGTCTTGATAACCTTTCCATCATTGTAAACTTGCCCGTTTATCTCTTTTTCATAAAATTTATTATCATCCGTTCCTTCATGACGATTTTTTCAGTCACCCTTAGCCATCTTTCCACACCATCATCACCCTCTCAAGATCAAATACATCAGATGCCATACTTCATCTTTTGCTAATTCAGTCATACCAAAAACCATCATTGAATGGAACCAGCTGCCTCGTAAAATTGCAATAGAAAGCAAAATTCAGAAATTTAATGACCTTTTAAACTTTAAAGTTTAATGTTCTGCTCTATTCTCAATTACCCATTTGATTCTTATTTTGTACTGTATTATGTTATTCTGTTATCTTGTGTTGCATTATTATGTTGCGTTTTTTAAATATCTTTTTCAATATTTTCAATATGTCTTGCGTTATTGTGTTGCTTTTTTCAGTATGCTTAAGCAAGTCTTGTTATTTTTGCTAATTTTTATGTTTGCTGTCTCTGTATTGTATCTTTTCTTCTTTTGCTACCCCCCTATGTAATACCCTCCCAGTGAGGGTGTTCGGGGGTTTCCTGAAATAAAAAAAATAAATAAAAGTCACCTCTTCACTTACCCCTTTCAGACGCCACCTATGAAGAACTGTATGTAAACGTGTCAAACTGACACAACATTATTTGACGGCACTCAATATTCTATTGCAACAAAAATAGTGTCATAATATATCAATTTAGGTGTTATAGTAACTCGTCCTAATTAGTAGTAATTAAATATCTATTTATCCTGAAGACGTTGATGTTCTCTTTTGGCATAAATAGAATGAAACTTTAGGCTAGAAATATTGTTAAAATTCATTCTTGGTTATGTACATTTCGAGCAAAGGAAAATTATACTTTCCACAGTATGTACTATGTTCCTATTGTATTCTGTTCGTTGTCCTTTTGTCCTTACGCAGCTAACATTGTATAATGGCGAGTTTATTGTTTGTTGAATAACTTATTTTCATGCTGCATTTCATTTCTTGTCTGCTTGGTAACCACTCCCCTCTATAATGCCCTATGGCCTTGAGGGTAAGTAAATAAATACACAACAGTAGACTGCAAAATGAAGTTAAATGAAGAGAAGTGTATTACGCAGGAGGTTCGATTCGTCCAAAGCTCGATATATCTTGATGTTTCTTAGCCCCTAGTTGATACAAATAGCAAAATCGAGTGGTGTACACAATTGTGTACATAGCGTGTCAAACGGTTAATATTCCTCACGGCATTCCTTGCAAGCACTGAACGCTCATGATGCAGTCCTTTTCATGTCGAGTTACAGTCTGATTTTAGGTGTCTACACTCCTTTAAAGGCCAACTCCGGCGATTTTCGAGGTCGATGGATCTCAATGAAATTCGCTGGGTACGTTTCTTTGCACGTTTCCGTCATTTATGCCAAATTACAGGCTTGAGACATGCGCAGATTGTTTGCAAATGAATATTAAAGATTGTCTGCAAACGCCCTCCTGGCTTCCCACAATTATTGGCAACATTGCGTCTGTGACGTCAGTATTGGTAAGGCGGTGGAAGTGACGCAGCCGAGGGCACCGCTAACTTCGGCGCTTCGGCCGCTACAGCGAGCGTCTGCCGTGCACAAGGCGACAGACAGCGTTGGTTTGGCTGGCGCTTCGCTGGTCGTCTCGGCTGTCACAGTTTTCATACTCCGCGCCGGCGTCACCGGCATGCCTTGCACGACTTCCAGTTCGTAACAACGTCTACGTAATACGTAGACAGTACACTCGGTTGGGTTTCGGTTTCGGTGTTGCGCTTTTTTGCTTATTTAAAATTATTCTCCAATTTGCCGAGTATTTCTGCTATCGGGCCCGTAAGGAGCGTCTCAGGAACATAAAAGCACCATTACTTTGACATGGCCAAAACATCGCCGGAGTTGGCCTTTAAGAGATGCAGTTGGCCTGTTTTGGAATAAACAAAAGCAAAAACTTCCTGCATTAAAAAAATTATATTTTTCTTACTTTTTAGTCAAAGTAATATGAAGTCTCAACACTTCCAAGCTTGCTCTTGTAATTGTTGGGTTCATTTATTATTTTATTGAAGTAAACAAAGGTTAAATTGCACAATAGTTTCACATTAGTCACAATGAAGAAGCACACAGAAATATTGCACGAAGGCAGGTGCTGTCCTCGTCGCAGTACTTGTCCACAATGAGCAGAGCATTGGCACCTGATGGTGTTCAAGCTCCTTAAGGACCCAGATTCACACTGTTTTGGTGGTCAGCCTGTAAGTGGAGGAGATACCAAAGTGTTTTTAAGTACCGAGTTCTGCGACTTGCTCTCTAGTGACTTTTTATTTAGCTTTGCGAAGGAAAGTGAGGAAATGGAAACAGTCAGAAATCCTAGATGTATCAGCACCATAACACAAGTCAAAGAGAAGGCATAAAATTGAATACAAAGCACACAAGCAGCACACCAAAGAGAGGACCCCACAAAAATATGCACAGAATGCTATGCATTGCTAACGGAATTGTGCTCTTGATGACACAAATGTCTATCACTAAGCTTATCCAGGTATACCTTGAGCAAGCAGCACATCTATAGGGCACTGCACATGGAGATACATGTCAACTATGGGCGTACACTATTAAGTTAACGTGGCTCACATTTTCCTAATGCTGCACGGGCGCATGAGGACTGCCATGTGGAGGCGCGTGGCAATGATTGAGAGTGCATGTGCATTGAAAAGCAGCAAAGGTGGCTCGATAAGCCATGAAAGCACCATTTGCAAGCAAAAAAAAGAGATTGATTAATTTGCATTATTAGTGTGTTGTTACTGCCATGTATGTGATTATTGTACCACAGTCATTAAAATCAAGTTTGGTGATTTTATTATTTATAAATAAGTGAATAAATATACAAATGAAGTAAAACTGTGTTTTGTTTGCATTACTTGGTTTCTTCCACACCCCATGGGCATTGGCGAAGCTTGACGAGACCATCAGAAGATTCTGGTGGATGAGGTATATTGAAGATATCTCAGTTCTAGCTTAACTAGTGCTTATGAGTAATTCAGTTTTTCAAAGCTTATGCAAGTTTTGAAGGCCAAAATGCAAGGACTTTCAAGACCCTGTCACAAAGTTATTCAAGGATGTGAGGCAGCACCCCAAGTAAAAGTCTTTCGCTTTAACAATTTTACCAGAACATTACAGATAGCTTCATTGCATTAAAAATACAGGAAATCGATTAGAAATGTCCAGTCCTGCTCACAGTGAATTCCCAATATGCACGAAACTTGACAACTTGTATGCTGGGTAACCTTCAGTTCTCCAATTCAACATTTAAGTGTAACATGGGCCTGCAGCAGTCTGCTCTGTCAGAAAACATGCATGGGATTTTCGGCCACTTCTTCACACACTTGTCCAGCCCAGCCAGAAGAAGCAAGAACTCCCAAGTCTAGTGATTGGCAAACTGTAAATGTGAGGTTTTAAGGAAAGTAATTTGGTTGAATAATTTGAAATAAAGTAGTTAGAATTGAATATATAACATATTACACAGAAAAACGAGCAGTTTTATTATGATCCAACGACCTTGCACAACAGTTTTACGAACGAGAACTAGGCATGTGCAAATATCACTTGCGCTAGTGTCGTCTGGTCTACTTTTGACAGTGTCCCTTTGTGCTGCTATACCTGCAATGTCCCTTTCTTGGTGTGAAGCGAAGTTGAAGCAAACTTATATTGAATTTAGGATTTGAATATGAGTAAGTTGCAAGTTATACCATATAGTAAAATATTTCTGTTTGAAATTTTCCTCCTTGGCCCATATAACAAGCTCTTAAACTTAAGGGCACAGGCTAGGCCCTATACCTCCCATGTATTTTAAGGTGCATTTAAGACCAATTTCCTTGGAAACTACTACCGTAAAATACCAAGCAAGCACCCCTACCTGAGCAAGCGCACCCTTCTCCTTTTCGGGAGACTTGAAATATGCGCCAATGAATGAGCAATGATCAATCAAAACACAGCCATTGTCATTACAGGTAACATTTTGTCCTTGTGGCGACACGGTCTTCAGCTTGCTTGCATGAATGCTCCCGGTCTCGTTCTGTTAGTAGCTGAACCGTGTAGATCTCCAATTATACTACGCTCTCCAAACGGTGACTTTGTCAACACGAGCATATCTTTTGCCGTTGCAACAAAATCAACAAAGGTGCAAATAAACTCAAGATAAGTGCACAGAACCATGTCTCACACTCAAGGCAAGTGGACTTGGTAAATGCCGCGAGTATTAAAAAATCTGTACCATGTGCCTTTAGGTAGCCAGACTGACTTTAAAAACCTGCTAAGCTCAGAGAAACCACCAGTATTGTTTTTTAAAAAATTCGATTGAGGCAGAAAGCTCAGCTTCTACACGACCTAAGGGGGTGCGGCTGCTCGCCAGCTGGTCTTGGATACCTTGCGATTTTGGCTTAATCAAGATGCGGTAAAATGTGTGGGGCACTGGACATTGTTAAGGAAGGCCTTATTTCACAGAAGCAAAAAAAAGAGAGAAAAACCAAATTTCAATAATAAAAGAAATTTACCTCACCCTGTGTCTTAAAAAAAAAAAAAATTGGAGCAGCTACGCACCAGTGTTGTGATGAGTTGGGAAACAGTGTAGCTGGTGGCCTTCCCTAGCATGTCTGCAACCTCCAACTCATCTCCCTCCTCCACTTGCCTTCGATAAACTATGCTAAACTCTCTTTCTTTTATTATTTACCTTATTATTTTCCCCACTGGCACTTCGTTAAGTGCATCACGCTATTATGTACCTCTATCCATATACATGCTTTATTTTCTTGCAAATATGTCTTATTGGTATCACTTTCTAATACAAAAAAAGTGTAATGTGCAACATAGTATGTATTTCTGGCACAACATCTGGTGAAAGGGCAGAAGAGATTCAGGGTCTGAGAGAGGCAATGTCACTGACTGTGTTGGTAAACTTGGGATTAATTGTGCAGCCGTCTTTTTCTGCACAGCCGATGTATTGATCCTTGCCCCCACCACCTGAAAGCTTTCTGCACCTAATGTATTTTTGCACTGCTTGCAGGATTAGCACACTTTTGACCATGTGATAATTTCATGTTATGTCGTCATGTAATGTCATCTTATATGACGTCGCAATACTGCTAATCTGCAACATTATGACAATGTCATAAAGCCTTAATTTATGATCACGTGGCTATTCGCATTGTTCTTGTTGCTGCCACTGCAGACAGTCACTTTTCCCATTTGATGAGGCATTTAACACTTTCACCTTGAAATACAACCGTCCACTTGACCCCCCACCATAGGTTGGCAAAGTCACTCATGAATCGACTCACTCAGACTCAAATCGGGCCACAAGTATGAGTCTGAATGAATCCGGGTGAGTAATATTTTGGTGAGTTTGAGTCCAAGTGAGTCCGGTTGAGGAAAATATTGGTGAGCCTGAGTCCGAGTGAGCCCTAAGCGCAAAATATATTTATTGAGTGAGTCCGAGTGAGCTCCACGTTTTGTTGCCAATTTCTGGTCCTATCTACTCATCTTCATCATTACTATCAACCTGATGTCGGCTTACATTTATACTCAAGTCTATTCACACTAGTATTCATGGGCCATCTCAATATTTATTGATCCGAGGCGTGAGTTAGGGGAAGGGGTGCCATGACCTTCCCCCGAAAACTCTTTCATAGGAAGTTCTTGATAAAAATATCTCGTGTGAGTCGCGTATTTCATAAAGATGTCTTTACTGGATTGATATATGATAATGATGATATATGATATATAATGATAGCTCGTAATTGAAGGTACAAGATCAAAAGGTGTGTCGTAGAGCACTGATTACGTGAGATATTGGCATTAAAGAGGATTGACACCATGATCGAAAAAGTCAATTTTACGACAACGGGCTCATGAGTCTACTCACTTGGGCTCACTCAGACTCAGGTGAAGCCATGAGTCTGAGTGAGTTGGGCTGAGTAATATGTTGGTGAGTTTGAGTCTGAGTGAGTCCGGTTGAGAAAAGGTTTAGTGAGTCTGAGTCCGAGTGAGTCCGGTTGAGGAAAGCTTTGGCGAGTCTGAGTCCGAGTGAGCTCCAATTTTTTTGCCGACCTATGCCCCCCACCATCAATTTCGTATCATTTTACAGCATAGACCGCTTATAACGTAAGTCGCCGGAGTCGCGAATATCCGCACTATAAGCGGTACCGCACTATAACCAAAACAACATTTTTGAAAGGTTGCACGTGTACAAAACATGACCAACAGGCAGGCGCGCGATTCCGACTATCGCGGCATGCGACTGGGGCGTAAGTTTGCATCTGCTTACATTTGAAAATGTTGAACTGTTAGCGTCCGCGGACCTGCGGTGCCGACATAACGAACGCGGAAAAAATGCGCCGTCACGGGAAGTCGCCGCGGTAACACACTGCGCGTCCGCGATGTCGAAAACGGTGGCGACCACAAACCACCACTCGAGTGTTTCACACGCACGCCCGCGTTTTCGTAAAGGATGTAAGTCACCCCTTCTAAATGAAACAATTGCAAAATGTTTCATTGACTCGGCACCAAACCGCAACTTCTGTAGTCCGCGGCCGCCGACATGGCAGCTAGCGCTCGTTAGGCCTAGCGTGCGCGTTGCAACTTGGCATGCCACCGCGAGAAGCTTGCCCTAGGCAACCCGAAGATCGGGAGTAGAAGAGATTGCACTCGCGAGCTAAACCGAGGGCATCACGCGTGAAACGAAGTTTCGGTTCGCGATCGGGAGAACAGCCGCGGCAACTATCCCGAAAAAGTCTCTCAAGCTTGTAAGTCCGCCTGTTGGTGGCAAAGGCGAAAGCTCAATCGCGTCTCAAAGCATTGTTACTTGCGGGGGAATCGAGGTTGCACGCGCGATGTCTGCGCTCTACGACGAAGCAACGACGAAGCGCGCATGTCAAGCGGCCGAAGGGGGCAAAGGCTTCTCCGTCGGCCGCGCAACCGCTCCCCCTCCTCACACCACGCACCTGCGCCGGGCTGCTGTGCCCCACAGCCATCCCTTTTTTTTCCCTCCCCCCGCTCCTTGTTCGTTCGTTCCGCGTCCCCTCCTCCTTTGTAATGCCGTCGCCGCTCTCTCCCCCGCCGGCGCATCTCCGCTGAGAAGCACGCTCGCATCCTCGCATCTCTGAGAATGTTCCGGCAGCCGCATTATAACCGGTCTTTCATCTCGGGGGTCTGCACAATAAGCGGTATGCGTATACATGGAGTTCTATGGGAGAGTAAACGGGAGTCAGAAAAAACCGCATTATAGCCGGTACTGCACTGTAAGCGGTTACGTTATAAGTGGTCTGAGCTGTACCAAAGCACTTATGCTTATTGCTCTTTGATACTAATTTTACTGATTATATGACTCCAGTTTTAATCTATGACGCGCCTCAGTGTCTACTCTATCATATGCAACCTTTACCTCAAGCCGTTCTAGCCCTTTTAGATAAGCTTATTATTACAGCGAAAGCTGTTACGAGATCACAACAAGGGCTGATTCTGGTGCCGTAGTTGTCCACTGCCACCGTTGTCCATAACCACTATTGCACGAAATAAGAAAAAAGCTAAATAAATAAAAAATGCCGAAGACACAATGGGCATCGAACCCAGACCCTCTGCGTGGCAGCCCAGCATTCTACTACTGAGCTATGCCGGTGCTTGAAACTCCGTTGCAAACTGACCATATCCAGGCTTCATGTCGGGTAAGGAATCATGTTAACATGCGTAATAAAGCGTTTCAGAACAACAGGGTATCACACAATGCGAATTGCGTAACGAGTGGGTCGTTTAATGCTCCAACCCATTACAAAAGCCTCAGGCATATTTCTTCATCGTCGTCAGCCACAGCATCAACAAAGTGCACATAATGCCTTACAAGTGTGTAACGGGTACCATGCTTTTCTGAAGAACGACGAATAATGGCATAGTGGACGCTTCCCCACTACACAAAAATTATGATGATTTATGGTGTAGTGGGTACCATGCAAGTGTGCTTGTAGTAGTTGGCCCAAGAGTGTTTAAACAAATGCTCTAGAAACGCCGCTCTTCCAGCTTTCGCTGTTACTGTACTGTACGTTCCGCGCAGGCCTGGCAGTTTTTTTTTATCATGGTTTTCAAACTCACACCGGTGCTTGGCAGGGTGATCTGGAAGATGGCAGACCGCGCCCATGACCTCCCCCCGCCCGAAATTTTTTAACAGCCAAGCTGTTTAGCAAATCCTTCCTTGTCCGGCGAACAAAACAACTATCATCATAAACTGGTATGTACCACAGATATTTGGTAAATCTGGTCCACTAAAATGAAGAAGGCAACAGTTAGCCCAAGAAATGGCTGCGAAGCGATGGCGGCGAGCCGAAGACCCCGAGTATGTACAACGAGCTTCTAGGTTGTTTTCTAGGTTGTTTGTAGGCCTTAGCTAGGTGACACCGATGTCCAAACTCGAGAGACAGAACCTCGTGCTGAAACCAAGCGTTTGCACCTCTCATAGATCTACAGGCACGTCATCATTGGCGTAGGCCTTCCATTGCTTCGGGGTCTTCTTGCAGCAGTCGTTGCCTTTCCCGTTCCCTAGTATCCCGAAGAATCGCGTCTTTTCCCACACTATGAGAGGGAACAGGAAAGGCAACGGTGGCAGCAAGAAGACCCCGAAGTGATAGAAGGCCTACGCCAATGATGACGTGCCTGTAGATCTATGAGAGGTGCGAACGCTTGGTTTCAGCACAAGGTTCTGTCTCTGGAGTTTGGACATTGGTGTCGTCGGTGGAGTTCGGACATCGGTGTCACCAAGCTAAGGCCTAGAAACAACCTAGAAGCAACCAGATTAGTCTTCAGAATCGCCCAGCTATGCTGTTTGAAGCCTTGCGCGGCCTAGTGCAAGCTTCCCCAATTTTTTTTTCTTGCCACGGCATACAGAGTATAAAATGACACTTGAGCACATCTACCTGCCCGGTCTCCACTTCAGATCTGTGAGCTTGGCTCACACATGCGCTACCACTATTTCTGATATGCCACGCCTCAATTATCAGACGTGATTCTTCATTCCTGTGCCTGCACAAAACTGTGCATTCATCGAATTTTGGCATGCACTTACACTCTCGACAATGTAAAAACAGGATAGACGTTGAGCCTTCGGTTAGCGATATTTTATGTTTCAATAATCTCTCGTTAACACAGTGACCCCCATGTCCTACATAGAAGCGGCCACAGCTAGAAGGAACCTAAATTTGTTGGTGTGTTTTACGAAACATTTGTTAGTCCACTTGTTGTCACCTCGCTGTCAACTTGCCCATTCTTTCTGTGCACAGCAGTACAAAATTTGCCTAGCTTATTGGAAGCTGTAAACACAACATTAATGCCCTACTAACTTCCCACTTTCTTTAGCCTGTGAGATATGCAGGAATGTAAAGAATACCTATGACACGTTTCTTCCTATTGCTTTCTTCAATCATGCTCGCTCCTAACAAAATGGACTTCTTTAAGCGTTCAGCGACAGTGGCCACTGCAATGCAAGGATAACCCACATATAAAAGACGCGTAAGCTGTGCTTTAAAGCTAGAACTCACTTTGTGCTCACATGAATTGTTGAGGGAAAATTTAAGGCACGACATGGCTATACCATTTTTTACAACCTTAAAATGCTTTGACGAGAAGTGAAACGGTGGCCTTGACTATCTAGGAGAATACTGCCAGCATGTGCGGTTCTTCTGAAATGTTACAGAAATGTATAAAAATTGCATTCCATTATTCCAAGGGCATTCTTTAGTTCAGCCCTCCTCCATTTATTTCAAATTTCTTGCTCACTGAGGTAACCACAGAGTCAATGTCCTCACCGCTACAAAAAATCAAGTAATCGTGCACATAAAAAAAAAAACCTTTACAGAATTATCTAAGGCACCTTCTAACCGCTTCTGAATCTTGCTAAGGTATAAATCACTAAGTATCAGAGCAACCTTAGAACCAATACATATCCCCGATTTCTGCATATAAATGCCTTCCTTCCAACCTACCAGCGTCGACTTTAAATACATGGAAAGAATTTCTAGAAGAGACACCATTGAACCACCACATTTCAGTAAAAACAGTTTCCTGCACTTGTTTGTTAATACAGCCATTAACACATTTTAACAATTCTGGCAAGGAGTAATAAAGGTTTAGCAGAGTGACAAATTGGGCTAGTTGGTGGTCTTTCACGATTTCTTTCGTGAGGGATTACAGGACAGTTGGTGTGCAAACTTACAACTGATTTATTCACATCTTGTGAGGTGCAATCAGGTTCGAGGGTTAAGGTAAAGGGCAGAAAAAAGCAAAAAGGCAAAAAAGAAAACAAATATGATGCCAGAACATAGCATATGCCTTATTAAGCACAGACAAATTTTCGGCGGATCAGTGTATATCACTTTCTAGAAATTTTATTTCTGCTTGTGTTAAATGCAACAGCAAGGGTGTGCTGATGCATTGCTCTTTTGCCCCTATGATGAAAAGGGTTTCTTTTACCTCCCTGGTATCTTATCACTGCAATGTGCAAGCAACACGTGTCACGGAACTTTGGTGTACAGCATCGTTTTCAGTGTGCAACGAGGTGACCTGCTGCTTGCAATTGTTGGCAGGGGTATCTGTGTTCCAGGAGACGTTTATTAATACAGCGTCCTGTATGCCCTATTTATTTATTTATTTATTTATTTATTTGTTTATTCATACAGTACTGCTAGCCTCTAGATGAGGCTGTAAGCAGGAGTGGGATTTACAAGTACAAAACGAAGTGAACAAATCAAGATACAACAATTGTGTCACATGAATCGAAAAGAACAAGAAAAAAAAACGTTCCTGAAGAGTGAGATACAAAGCATATATGCAATTTTTAGAGCATGGTATGCGCAAACCGACTGGAGAAAGATAACAGAACTTCTTCACATGTAAAAGAAAAAAAAAAGAATGTGAAGATGCGATAGACATGTCATGTCAACTAAAAGGGGTTAAAGAAAAGAGTTATAATGTGCTCACAAAAAAAAACAAAAACAAATAAGTGTAAGGCATATGGACAACATTTGAAACTATAACGGTTGTAAATTATTGTCAAAGCGATTACAAATGAAGAATTTGTACAAAAGAATCAGTAGTTCGACATTCCACGACGCCGGCTGGCAGGCGGTTCCATTCACAAATTGTCTTTGGAAAAAACAACTTTGCAAGTTTTAGTGTGGCAGGGATATTCTTTTATTTTTTTACTGTGGTGTGAATGGGTGGCTCACCTGGACACTGGCTATATGTAAGTGTGTTTATGAATACCAAGTTTATCATGGAATAACAGGTGCATGAATTTTTTAACCGGTCGTGTTGGCGCCACTTTTGTAGGAATTCTAGACCTGCTTTTTTTACCAAAGCACTAGCAGACGTGCGCCAGCTATAAGAACGATATACAAACCTAACCACTTTCTTTTGGACAGTTTCTAGTTTGTTTGTGTTTCCTTGACTGTATGGGCCCCAACCTATCGATGCATATTCTATTACAGGATGGACTACAGTTTTATACGCTATTAATCTAACCTCGTGTGCACATTGCCGCATATTTCTTTTTAAGTAACCAAGTTTCCACATAGCCCTCTGCACACCTTTAAATATATGTGTTCATTCCACCTCATATCCGACGTTACTGTCACCCTGAGGTATTTATATCTGTTTAAAACAGCAAGAGACCTGCCGCCTATGCAGTGATAACTTAATGGCTGTCGTTTTGTGTCACAGTCATCGCAACAGATTTTTTAATGTTTATTTTCATTTGCCAATCTGTGCACCACACTGCAATTTGTGCTAAAGCATTGTTAAGTAGAGCCTGATCATTAGGGTTCTGAATGTTGTGATAGACTGTGCAGTCATCAACATAGAGCTTAAAGGGGTACTGACACAAAATTTCGCGGCCGAGATAGCCTGCTGGATCGATTTCCGTGTACGTGCGTGTACCATCTGCGAAATATCGACAGCGAATAAAGCTTGGAAGGTATTTTATATGAATATTGAAGTTCGCGTGCGCGATCCAGCATTATAGGGCGCACCTATTGCATTGACACCCTCGGAGGTGACCCGAGGTGACCCCCCTACTTCCCATACGTAACCGTTGTAGCCGGTACAACAAGTTGTGATGACGTCGTAGCCGCCATTTTTGTTTTGACGCGCTCGCCGCTGCGCTGTTGGTGTCTCAAGGAAATCGTCGCCAACAGACGACGATGAGGAGGACGACGACAACGAGGACGATGATGGCGACGTCATCGCGCAGCACGTGCGGCAAGCGTGCGAATGCGAGGAGACGACGCGAACAGCGCGGAAGTGCGTCACACTTCTGTGTGCTGACGTGATCGAGCGCTGCAGCCGCTAGGTGGTGATAGTTGCACCCGGAGGCTTGTCGTTTTTGAAACCGAAACTGACACTGGTCGGTAATGAGGAGCCTGTAATTAATTATCTGTCGCGCGCTGCAGCAAACGATGTGCCGTGTTATGACTAACAGGCCCCCAGCAACACATTGCAGCAAAAAAACGCGAGGCCAAAGTTTTTGTGTCAGTACCCCTTTAACTTTAACGAGATATCAAGAAGAACAGGGGCCCAGCGCAGACCCTGTGGAATGCCCGACTTAACAGGTACAGGATCTGAGCACACGTCGTCAATTCTGACACACTGGGCTCCATCATACAGATAAGCTTCGGCCATGCAAGGAGCAAATCATATATATTCTTTACCGCAGGTTAGGGGAATACTGCACACAACCTTCTTAGCACATAGTACAAGGGGGTCTTGGTGGTTTGTTGTGTACTTTTTCTTCAGTTATTGTTCACCGCTTTGCAGAATCCCTTAAAGCTTATGAAGCGCTGAAGACAAAAAAACACTGACACTGCATGTTCGCCCTGCTTGTTTCATATAGTGCAAAATGCTGTACAAAAACAGAACAACTGCTGCTTTGCTGAGGTCAGTGTGTCCTTATTTCTTCGGTGGTGCATGGGTTTTTGGTTTCTTTTTTTTTTTTAATTTTCACTGATTCCTACGAGCATGCTTTGGGAATAGCCACTGTTTTTTAATCTTTTAAACTGATGGTTTAAGGCTATGCTCTAAAACAGGGGTCTCAAACTCACATCAGCTATCGGACTGCAGTTATGAAATTTAATCTTACAAAGGGCAGTGACAGTGAAAATGTCAGAACTGCGTGGGGAGGGAGTGGGGGAGTGTAAGTAAAATGTCAGCTAACATTGCCATTTGAAGGGAAGCCTTTCCCATATCTCTTACATTGGTGACTTCTTAAGGGTATTTGGCATCAGGAATAGAGAAACATGTCTATACCGATCTCCACAATGACTAATATCTGGACGCCGATCCTTAAGTTTAGTTTTTGTTCTGCGGTGATGTTTCAACACAAGGTGACCGCATGAGGTGTCTGATGAAAAAAAGATGCTTATGACCATTCACATTTGTGTGGCTTACCCGAACAAAGTGTTATTAATCACGACAGGCAAGAAAATAATGCCAGCACCATTTAGCAAAGTCACAAAAGTCATCAAAAAATATGGGAAAACTCTCATGCGTGGGCTACGGGCTGCTAGCGAAAGGTTGGCGGGCTGCATGCGGCTGAGACCCATGCTCTAGAAGATGATGGCAGGATTTTTTCACTGCTCGCCAGATGCATAAATAACGCCAGGCCTGTGCAGAAAGCACAGCACAGTCACAGCAAAAGTTGGAAGAGCAGCACTTCTACAGTCCGTTGTAAACTCTCTTGGGGCTACTAATACAAGTACACTTGCCACTACGCCATAAATAATAATTTTGTCGAGTTGGGAAGCACCGACTGCGCCATTATTTATCATTCTGCGGAGAAGCAAGGTACCCGTTACACATCTGCAAGGCATTATGTGCACTCTGTTGATGCTGTGGCTGATGTTGATGAAGAATTATGCCAGAGCCTTTTGCAATGAGTTGGAAGCATTCAATGACCCACTAGTTACGCAATTCACATTCTGCAACACCTGTCTACACAATTTGCATTGGGTGACGCCTGCTTCTTGTTTTACTCTTCTACCACACTATATTACACGTGTTAATGTCGTTTCTTCCCGGCATGAAGCCTGTGTAGGGTCTTTATGCAAAGAAGTTTGAAGCAGTGGCATGGCTCTGTGGTAGAACACTGGGCTGCCACGGAGAGGGTCCAGGTTCGAGCCCCGTTCCATACTAGATATTTTTTCAAATTTCATTTTTTTATCTTATTTTGCATGATAGTGGTTACGGACATCGCTGCCAGCAGACAACTATGGCGCCAAAAACAGCCATTGTTGTGATCTCATAACAGATTTCGCTGTAGAAAGCTATGCCTCATTTGATGAGTTTCGAGTGGTTTCACTAGAAGCTTGGGATTCTTTCTTTCCTATAGTGTTATAATGCCAGCGCATGTGGTGCATTTCAAACCTGATTTGTATATCGAGGAACCATCTACGCATCTAAAACAAGCTAATATGTCAAAGCCCTTCATTTGCTGGGCTAATTTACAATCGCCTACTGCCAGGAACAGGTCAGAGCATACTGGAGTGATACAAGAACTGATACAAGAATGTATATGTTGACATCGAGCACCCCCCCTACACACACAGACACAAACACACAAACAAAAAAGATCCTGGCATAATGTGCATATGATCTAACATCTTTCTTGTTAATCTCAACTGCTGACAAGTTAGGGTTGCCCTCTCCTTTGAAACCGAAAAGGTCCGACTGGGTTGATATTAAGGCATTTTATTACCTCACATGAACTTGTGTCACTGGCCCTAGCACCTGCAGAAAGTAATGCTGCTCAGGAATCCAGGGTTTTGATTTTGTACTTTTCAGGGTGTAGTATCTTTTTCTCCATGTTTTATAATTTTTTTCCTAAAGCTTATTTTTATTTTTGGCCTGATCCAGCTCTGGCTGTCGACCTGCAACATCAAGGGGATGTGGCCACAGGCATTATGATCATCATCATGTGCTGATCGTGAAATCGTGAAAAGAGACAAAGTAGGATATTAATAGTGTCAAGCACGGAACACGACAGAGATGAAACATGGAGTAACACAAACACTCTCTGTCTTGTCTCAGTCTTAATAGTTCCACGCTTAACACTATGAATACGTTGCACCAACAAGACCAAAAATCTACCCTTGCTAAGTGTAGGTTATTTCGTGTTTTTCCCTTCTTGTTTGCAACAAAACAGGTAGAATCCCATTGGTTTATTGAGAAAACTTTTATTGGCAGAAGAAAAAAGAGAGAGAATGCAAGCTATCATGGTATAGACCCTTATTCCAAGGTCAGCTCACTGGACTTTTTGTCCGAGAGAGCCAGGTAGCTATCTCATCTCCTCTTTGGAAGCCATGCTTCATGCAGCTGCCTTTTCTGCTGTATGCGGCATGCTGCGGAAGAGGCATATCCAGAGGCCTTTTGAAGCACTTCAATGTGGTATGTTTAACTGCAGGTGCGTCCTGCACACCGTGGACATACTTATGCAAATCGTGCAGGATAGATTCCATTTAAATAATGAATTAGGACAGGTACGTCCCTGAATTCAGCATCCGACTAATGAAGGGTTAACTCTTTGTTAGGGTTTAACTCTTTGGCTGCAGTTGTGACTCCAGAGCGCCAAGTTTCGACTGACTGATCATTTGGACATACATACCCCAACTGCAACCACAAGCAAGAACTGCCATTAGTGCCGACAGAGACATAGGTAGGTCCACAGAAACAATTAGTGTCATTACTGATGTGTATTAGAGTCATAACTTGTTAAATCATTGCAGCTTGACTAAAGCGAATTCATTATTGCAATATGTTCAAACCCTTCAAAAGTAATCTAAACTAAAAATTTTCCCATCTCTCTGCATAGCACAACACTATATGAAGACAAAGCATACTGAAAAACACAGCTGTATACTATGTAAATGTAAAGAAATGTCAAGCATTTCTTTACCTGAGTCAGTAAAACTATACTTTTTAGATTGGCAGCACTACCAGTGGCAGGACAGTCAAAACAGGAGACAGGGAAAGCTTCACTTAAAACTGACTCCTCAGTTTAACCTTTATTACTGAGCCCTTGGCTGCAGTTAGAGAACAGCAAAATAAATGTGCAGTTCTTGTTGGTGTGGTGTATCATGTGAACAATATTTCCTCCACCACTTTCTGTGCAGGCCCAAGAACCTGCATACCAATAGACCTTTTTCAAGCACACGAGCGCCACCAATGGGTGCGCAAGCGCTCATGGGATGTGTACGCTGCAGCAGCCGCCGCGACGAGCGCGCGTCTCGCGCTGTAGCTTTCCGCTTGCGCCATGCCAGGACTTCTTAGACACAGTGAATTTGGCAAGGTGCAACATGTTACTGCGCAATTCAATCCCGAACTTAAGTGCTTAGCTGCGACGGCCTCTCGACGATTTGCATCTCTCCCACTGTTGGACCAGTTGAGCTAGAGTTACTGTATATGCTACCTTTAAGCATATACAGTAACTCGAAGTTGAGCGGCTCAGAAGCGTCACCTTTTATTTATTTTTTTAGCCCCGCTGCGCCTTACGGCATAAATAAAAAAATACAGCTTGGTTGCCAACGAAATGCAGGAGCGGTCTATGATTCTCGGATGCATTTGGAATCAACGTCCATTGACACTGTCGACGACTACAGTGTGAGGTTCTGATATCTGAAGAGTACACTAGAAAGTGTAGTCGGCATTTGGGGAAATGGGATACATCCATTGCGTCGCTCGCACCATATATGTAACGAACTATAAGTGCCTACTAACCTTCGTTGGTGCTATAGCTACAGGTTGGAATAATACTTAGAGTGAAAAAAGAATGGAGCAGTACAAGGAAGGAAATGCACAAACCAGCGCTCACACACAACTGAAAGATTATTGCACGCGTGAAAAAAAGCATTAAAAAATGCGAGTGCGTCGCGCGTGTCACAAAGAGGTACGAAAAGTCAAACAACCGAGGCGTGTGCTTACAGTCGATTAATAAAGTAGAATTCCTTGTCTTGTAACGACTGAGAAGGTTGATTGACACAAAGTGTGGCATTATTTGTGACATGATATACCACCGAAATTTCTCGCGTTGTCTGATTAGGTTGATGGTACAAAATTACTGTGTTTTCGAAGATGGGATTACATTTTCATGACTGACATAGAGAGGCGAGATGAGACAGCTCCATTCAATGAGTTTCGATGTACGCTGAGGCGCGTATACGTATTAATACATCGACCAGTCTGGCCGATGTACATGTGGACACAAGAAAGAGAAATTTATGGTTAACTCCTACACAATTTACAAAACAATTGGCATGCCTCTGACCGCATTTTTCTTTGCCAACCGCAGACCCCTGCGACCTTAATGCGACTGAGCTTATTCGGGGAGGTAAACACAACCTTCACCCCCACATCCCTTCCCTACGTTCTTCAGGCCATGCGACTGAAGAACTTCTTATACATACGTGGAATAACTGCAGTATTTCTAGTTTCTTTATTATTTATGGATGGAGAACGCCCGTGTTAATCTTTCTTTGCCATGCGAATAGATTTTCGCGAACTGATACAACGATACGCAGGATATCCCGCCTCTTTGATCACTTTGCAGCTGGAAACTACTGCTCATCTTATGTGCGCAAGTTTTTTTTCCAATGCCTTGCGTAATCATGACATCACAATTCCTCGTTTAACAACATTCGAATGCGCCGACGCGAAATTGAACACCGATTTCACTGAACGCGGGCTATAGTGCCCGCGAACATGCTCCGCAGTTAAACTTATAAGCATGTATCAAGAAACTGCAAATTATCAGAGCAAGGCATCTCACAAGTCAATTCTAGTCCAATCCCTTTTTCTTTAAACACGTTTAGGATGTGCTCACTTCTTTGTACAGCGCATGACTTGTCAATTAAAATAATATAATAATCTGTATACCTGAACATTGTAACACCTCTCTACAGTTTGGTTAAACCCTATCACGAGCCACTACGGCATTAAATGCCGTAGTGGCTTGTGAACAAGTAATCATTTAATAAATACGAATTCGGTGTTACAGCTCACATTGCTCACGATAGCACGTTTTTACTGCATGTATACTGGCACGTGATAACTCGCATGCCGCTTAACTGCTAGATCCAGTATACATCCACTCGGTAATATACCTACACTGACTGCATCATTTCTTTCGCATTTCATGCGTAGAGATACATGCAGGTGCATTCAGACGGGTAGCATTTAGTATTTAATAATAGTCAACCAGCGGTGACGTGTTTTTTTTTTTTGTTTGGTGCTCCCACGGCGCCAACGAGCAGCGAGCGACGGAACAGCGGGCGGGCTCGCCGTACACACTTTTCCCACAGTGCTTCGCACGCCCTCGGGGGGTTCTGGGATTGCTTGAAAAAGGTCTATTCCTGGAGGCCCAGGTACGGCGTGTGCCTGCCATAAATGCACACAATCCGGCTTACCTCGAGATCCTGAAGGGCCTTGGAGAGGAGCTGGCTCGTGTGCAAAACAGCACAGATGGAACTGCGCTGATGCTGGCACTCAAGGCTACCGCTGCAGCAAAACGTCGCCGGGCTCGTCAGATACGAGTGCAGCCAACCAGCATTGCCAGGCGTCGGCCAAGGCTCACGAGGGGGTCTAAGAGGATGCCTGCAAGGCGCCCAGTAGTTGAGCCAGCTGCCAACAGGCCAAAGAAGAGGCCCCATTCTCTCAAGCTAAACGTCGAGCAGAATGTGCCCAGTGCAGGCTGCATTGAATGGTCGCTGCCTCCCGCCTAATGGGTTTTATGGCAGCCCTAGGCACAGTGCCAGCCTGGTTTCAATAACAACCTTTCTAGGGTTTTATGCGCCAAAACCGTGATGTGATTGTGAGGCACACCGTAGTGGGCGACTTCGGATCAATTTAGGCCACATGGGATTCTTTAACATGCACCTAAATCTAAGCAAAGGAGCTGCTCATCGCCGCCACTGCACTTAGGTGCTTCACCTATCCTTGAATCAAAGTGAGGACAACGACTCCTCACGTTGGCTGTTGTGACATCATACCCCTACAATTGGTGACCTTAGCCACAGGCGCAAGCATCTGGCTCTGCACTGCTACCACAGTATCATGCATACAGTCATGTTAAAGAATGGCACCTACTAACGGACAACCCTTGGCTCCTCCAGCTGTGGCCCATTCAAGTCACGCTGTCAAGTCATGTTGTCATGCAGTCACAATGTGGTATTCCATGATGATTGACTTTTGCTATGCCTTACCGTTAGGAGCTAGTGTGGTCCTCAGTGCTGTCAGCCCTCATCACTGAGGGCTGACTGAATTTTTGATGTACCACAAGAGCGCCCAGACGTAGGCGGCTAGACAGATACGTAGATAGACAAGCTCAAATAGCCTGCAGTCGGCTAAGAAATGCTTCGCATTTCAAATGGGGCAGCTAAGCAAAATGAACAAATGTAACAAAAGTAACCCACAAAAGCGAAAGAAGTCAAGGTTCAGTTACTCCAGATCTAAGCAACATAACCCTGGTTGCACAGCCTAGTTGCACGGCAGCAGTGACCACAATGCCAGTAAGACAGAAAAGGAGACCAGCGAGCAGACCTCAGAGCATGTCTTTCCTTGAACATGTCGACCCCTGTTCTAGAATATTACAGTGGTCTTGATGTTGTGAGAACAAAAGCAGAAATAGTAATCATGCCAAATAGAACACCTTTCTGCTTCCTTTGTCTTGATGGCGAGTTTCTCTGAGATCTTTTGTTATCTGTAGGGGTGTGCAAATAGTGAATTTCATCTTGAATCGAATAGTGCCCAATAGTGGCCGAAAATGTCAAATATAGATATCGAATACAGAAAGTTTTATTTGAAATTGAAAGAAAGAACAAAGAAATAAAATCTGCTCATGTCTTCGAAGACATAACGCGGTGCGTGACTACTACCGAAAGACTATGAATTGTCATGACACAAGCAGTTTCACATGACCTGGCTTCAGGCTCTCTTGCCGCGATGTTAAGGTGTTTCCTGCAGTTCACTGGGTAATCAACTAAAACTTTTCGCTGTTCACTGGGTACCTCAGTAGCAGGGGTGGGAAGGTATCACAAAGCGATTATGGCGATACCTCGATAAAGTGCAGCTCCGTGCTCTTTGCAGTATGTTAAAGGATCATCCTTTCTTGTGATTAGGGGCTCATTGAACTATTTGTGAACCTCTTGCCTATAAGACCTGAGTTCAGTGTGCTGGTTATTTTTGGTTGCCAGCAGTTCGAGTCTCACAGAATGTTCCCTGGCCATTAGCCATGAGGCGTGGAAACAACATAATCTTTTTTAAAATGAACATGCACTCACTTTTGAACCAGCATATCGATGAAAGTTTTAACGAAAGGTGAAAATTTAATGAAGTTTAGCGACTTTAGCGTTAGGTTTTGCCATCCCACCCTAATCAAATTGCACTATTGGCCTTTGTCGCGTCTTTGATATTCGTCGTGTTGAATTATTCAAAACTTCAAATACTAGCTATTCAAAAGTCAAAACGAATTATTCTATTTGAATTCGAAACTTGAATATTTGCACATCCCTAGTTATCACTTTGCCAGAGTGCGGTTGCACATTTCCAGTTGTCTTCTGAACTTCAAAGCACTACAGAATTTTCTGTCATCTTTGCTCTGCACACATTTACAAGTTATTTACCTTGCTTCAATAAACATTATGTCTGTGTGTGTGTGTATATATATAAAACATGTTTATGCTCGTGATATACCAATAAACCAAAAACCTCTTTTGCTTGTTCTTACTTCATGGGACACTTTTCTTGTTAATAACTTGTTATCCCTTGTTTTGTTCTTTTTTTTCTGCATGGGTACAGTGATCACTACAGTGGCGGACGTGATTTTAGTAAGCCTCCCTCTAATATATATTTTTACTGTGATGAAGCGTTAAAGTGTAGACATCATGGAGAGTAGAGCCGTATAGAGTGCACTCGACAATTTCATGGAGTAGGGTTGCACAATACTGCCAGATCACACAATATACAGCGGGAGGAAAGAAAGCTGAAGCCACAAACGAGTGCGGATAAGTGCGAGTCTCCCTTGCCTTCACTGGAACACAGAGCCGTATTGCGGTGAAGCCATGAAAAAAAAGCATATACTCGAAGAGCTCCCTATTTTAAGTTCAATTTCCTCCTCTTAAATTTATTCCACTAAAGGCAGTGCTTTAGGGCTGCGTGCTTTTCTTTTATCTTTTAGCTTCGCAAGTTTGGAAGCGGCAGCACGATAAAGTTTGCGCGCAGGCTTTTATGGTCGCACGCTTGTATCGCCACTAGCTAGTGGAAGCTGCGCTTGCTGCCCGAGCAATGTTCGTAGCCTTAGATAGACTGACAGCATCAGAAACGCGCTTTTTAATAGATCCATGCTGAGCAGCAACAAAAACTTACCAAGTGGAGTAGAGCAATGTCCGTCGCGTTGTTCTTCGCTGCAGGCTGTGTGTGTCCGCTTCAATGCATCCTGGACGAGACGGCTTTCGGCAGCGAGAAGTGTGCGCACAGCGTCTCTCGAAGCACTTACTGTCTGTTCACGAGTATCCGATTCATTCGTAAGGCGTTTGCTATGGTCGCGTCGTCCAGGCATGGAGAGCCAGGCACAGGCGCGGTCGCTATGTTTCCGCTGATACGAAAACACGGGGACTGGCAGCCGCCTGACACAATTTGACCGGCCAAAATGCATAGCCCCAGAGAGCGCCGTGGCGCGGTGCATTGTGGGGGGGTTTATTCGCTCGCCTTTGTAAATGCGCGGCCCGGGCCGGGCTCGGGCTCGGAAATACGGCCCGTGCACAGCTCTAGTTCAAAGTTGCTCGTCGCGCGACAACCACGCCCCCCCTCCCTCCGAGCGAATGCACCCTCCGAGCGACGGAGGGTCTTTTCATGCTCGTTAAAGACGGGCGGGGCGTTTCCTGTCTGCTTCGACGGAAAATGGAAAACTAGCATAGGTCGCCAGAGATACGACGCAAACGCAGGCTGGCAACGATGCAGCATGGCCGCATCTCGCATAATTATAATTTCGCCACGTGTGGCGCCCTGTCCGTTTCACTCAAAGCCGCGTGCGTGTGTATTCTGCCGCTAGTATCCTGCGGAACGAATGACGCATGGCGAATTTGTGTAAGGCAGCGCGCTGCTGATCGAGGAGTCGCAGGTTCGAATCCCTCGTCGCGCGCATTGGAAAATATTTCTTCTGAATTATTTGTTATTTACACACACACGCACACACACACACACATATATATATATATATATATATATATATATATATATATATATATATATATATATATATATATATATATATATATATATATATATATATATATATATATATATATATACGTGAAAACTCGGCGGCGGCGAAAATCCGTCGAGACTCTCCATATAATTGCTATCGCAATAAAAATGGGCCGCCATCTCGCGCTGCGACAGTAAATGTCCAGAATAGCTGAATCAAACACCACACGTGCTGTCGGGTGGGGAGCATGTTTTATTGTTACTACAGAGTAATAGTAGTGATAACCGCTTTGTGGTTTCTTTGGTAGAGCGTGGCTCCGCGACCATTTTACGCAAGACGAAATTGTTTGTTTGGTCGAGCATTGTATTCACACTGTTTTTCTTGTGTCTAATTTCCATGGTCTACCCATGACAGTCTTAGGATGAACGGAATGAGTTGCTAGACGGCTCTCACTTTTATATATAAAATTGACAAACACACGCGGGGAGAAGGAAGGGCCGTTGGACGTCATTGGAAGCCCTCGTGTGAAGTGCGAAGCAGCTGCAACCTCATCTTTACCGGGAATACGTGGGGGGGGGGGGGGGGGTTGTTCCGACTGTTCACAGGTGCTTTATCATCCAGCATGCGGTTTTGATGCTTGTTTTGTTGTTTTCTTTATTGAAAAGAATACTGAGCGCTATGCTGTATACGTGATTGCAAACAAAAGTACGGCGTTTCCCTTCAGTTGTTAAAGGACCCCTAGATACCCTAAACCACCCATAGATCGAAATTTAGTTGTGGCATGGCAGTTGTGCACGAGTCTACAGCGAACACGTTCGTAGACGCGTCTCTTCACCTCGCCGAATGCCCTTCCTCAGCGTCCGAGGTGAAAACGCAAGGAACGCGCATCTGCTAGCAGAGGAGCACGGAAGAGGGGCACCACCCACCCTAACCACTCCAAGGCATATGACATAAATAAATGTTTCTTCTTCTTCTTCTTCTACGCGAGCGCGAGCGTCTGTTTGTGGTTTAGGGACCTAGCGTATTGTTTTTATTCCACGGAGATGGAACTGTGGGATGGCGTGAGGCGTTCACTTTCCCACATATTTTATTGCTGCGTGCTCTCCGCTGTACAACCACAGCCGCTGTCGTTCTTGCGGGCCTCTTCTTCTCACGCGCTAGGCTCGAACGTGCGGAGCAGCTGAAGCGCAACTTCGTCGTCTTCTCTCGCGTTGACGGCTCGCCATAGGGCCCCCCCTCTAGCGAGGTTGCCAGTGCGCAAAGGAGCGATCCTTATGAGTAGCTGGTAGTTGCTACTGTTGCGAAGCGCGTTCGTCTGGTGTTGGAGGATGGCTTGTCGTCTGCGAGGACGGCGTCGGTGTCGAGGAAGGCCGGCTTAATGCGGTCAATGGAGACACTGTCCTCGCGCCCATTAAGCAGCAGGACAAAATGCTTGGGGCAACGCTTGACGACTCTAAAGGGTCCGTCGTAAGGCGGTTGTAGTGGTGGTCTGATAGCGTCGTGCCGTACGAAGACGTGTGTGCAATCCCGCAGAGCTCGACTGACGAAACTTGGGCGTGAGTGTTCACGTGGTGGGATAGGAGACACGTCTTTCATGGCGTTCCTGAGGCGACTGGCATAATCAGAGACGTCCATTGGTGGTACCGGAGACACGTCGAAAAACTGGCCAGGAAGCCTTAAGGTCGTGCCAAAAACGAGCTCAGCTGAAGAGCAAGAAGCGTCCGTGCGTATCGTGCTGCGAAGGGCGAGAAGGACGAGTGACAGTCGCTCTGTCCAGGGTATCAACGATCGTGAGTCCATGAGCGAGGCTTTGAGTTGGTGGTGAAACCGCTCAACCATGCCATTCGACATAGGGTGGTAGGCTGTCGTCTTGATGTGGTTGACACCAAGCATGCGGGACAAAGTCCGCAAGAGCGCGGAGTCAAATTGACGACCTCGATCCGTTGTGATGGTCTTGGGAACTCCGTAGCGGCTTATCCACATGGTGATGAGTCCGTGGGCAACTGACTCTGCGGTGATGTTAGTGAGCGGTAGTGCCTCAGGCCACCGCGTGAACCGGTCTACGCACGTTAATATATACCGGCTGTTTTCCGATGGGGGCAAAGGGCCTACGAGGTCCAGGTGCACGTGACTGAACCGTGAGTCCGGAGGTGTGAAGGTACCCAGTGGGCTGACTGTGTGACGCTGGACTTTGGTTTCCTGGCACTTGAGACAAGCACGTGTCCAGCGGCGGACGTCGATGTTCATAAGTGGCCATAGATATCGCGCTGTGATGAGGCGTTGAGTCGCACGTATGCCGGGGTGCGACAAGGAATGCGAGGCGTCAAAGACACTGCGGCGAAATGGCGCTGGAACGTACGGTCGAGGACAACCGGTAGACGTGTCACAAACGAGGGGAATCACGCAGCCTGGAAGTTGGACATCTTCGAACTTGAGGGAGTTCTCTTGGCGTCGGAGAACCTGAAGTTCGCTGTCCTCGTGTTGTGCAGTAGCCATGGCTGCAAAGTCGACTGGCGGGCGCTCATCCATCGTTGCGTTGATTTCTACGCGGGATAGTGCGTCAGCCACGGGGTTGTCTTTGCCACTGATGTGCCGGATATCGCTCGTGAACTCCGATAGGTAGGCAAGCTGGCGGATCTCACGTGGGGTGTGGGCAGAGTTGGTAGCGGTCGAGGTAGACGTGAGCGGCTTGTGGTCGGTGAGGATATGGAATTGCCGACCTTCGAGGACGTGACGAAAATGCTTGACAGCCAAATAGGCCGCGAGTAGTTCGCGACCGAACGTGCTGTAACGGGACTCAGTCTGTGAGAGTTTCCTAGAGAAGAAAGCGACCGGCTGCCAAACTCCGTCGACCAACTGCTGCAGGACTGCTCCGATGGCGACGTCGGAGGCGTCCACGGTGAGTGACGTGATGGCGTCGCTCTTTGGATGCGCGAGGAGCGTTGCGTTAGCCAGAGCTTCCTTGATGGAACCGAAAGCTGTCTCAGCGTCGTCTGTCCAGGAGATGGAAGCGTTCGGCTTCGTTTGACCGGAGAGAAGTGCATGTAGCGGTTGCAAGATGGCCGCGCAGTGTGGAATAAACCGACGGTAATAGTTGGCAAGCCCTAGGAATTCACGCAGCTTCTTCGTAGTTGTTGGCCGTGGAAACTGCAATATAGCTTCCACGCGCGCCGTCGGTGGAGAGATCCCACGGGAATCCACGCGATGGCCAAGGAAGTCCAATGAGGAAACTCCGAACTCGCTCTTCGATCCGTTGACGACAAGTCCATATTTCCGGAGCCGCGTGAAAACCTGTCGTTCCGGAGCCGCGTGAAAACAGCCGCTGTCGTTCTTGCGGGCCTCTTCTTCTCACGCGCTAGGCTCGAACGTGCGGAGCAGCTGAAGCGCAACTTCGTCGTCTTCTCTCGCGTTGACGGCTCGCCATAGAACCATTGCGGGGTAGAGGTACACAGCTTCGCGATAAAAAATGGGCAGTCACAAAACGATACGGCAGTGTGTAGCTTGACTAGGTGACTGCCCTTTAGAATGATAGCAACTTACAGAGCGTAGGAGATGCAACACTGAAAAATAAACTACTAAAAAACTAAGTACATGGTATGAAACTGCTGCACCTTGATGGAGGACTCTTGAACAGTGGAAGTCTGCTAAAGAGTCTACGAGAATAGAAACAAATTTATAAAGAATGGCAATGATGCAACCATAAAAATAAGGCAGCATACAGAACAACTTAACTGAAGTCTAGCGAAATCAAATATACTACAGTATGCTCGTAAAAACCTCTCTCGAAGATCTTGCAATCTTATGCTTGCAATTCAAACACCATGTTTTGTATTGTTTGTTTTTTTTAGCGGTTTAAAAATGATGGTAGTGGTATTGCAGAATTCGTCTGCTATAGTTAGTACGGTTCTGTGTCACCCATGTGCCAGTTACGTGTGTCATATACGAACTTTGCTGATCCTAAAATTCGCAGAGTTTAGGAATGCGTTGTCTTGCTCTTTTACACACGTCTTCTAGTAGCGCCTCCTGGATTCATAAAGTGACTGAACTTTTACTATGTATAATTATGGAAACAATTCAGCTGCATGAGACGAATAGGATATCTAACAAGGTAATTTAATCATTCATATTTTTTAAATAATATCTTCAGAATATGAACAGTTGTGGTTGCGCCCGTAGATGAGCACTCTTATTAAAAGTGGGAGAAAATATTGTGTTTATGAGTCTGTGGGTTTAAGGTAACCGGAAACACTGCACAGTACCGACGCAAGGACCCTACAGAGCGTCAGTGTTCTGTACCAACAAAAGCAATGTTTTGTAGTAGTCCCCCGCAGCGGTGAGACAGCTGCGCATATGGCGCATTTTTATACGATCTCGTTTTCCTGCGCCAAGCTGCTCCAAAAGCATAAAAATCGCAAAACATTGCTCCGAACGGCTCCAAAGCAGCCTGAAAAGCAAGAATTTTGATGCCCACGTCAACTTCAGTGGGGCAACAAGGCTGAGTTAACATGATCTTCCAGGCAGCGCCAGGAATACCATGAAAATAAGACGTTCGCCTAACGCATAGACGCGCCCAAGCGTGTTTCTTCTATACACCTTTCTAATGGTGGCTCCCATGGTGCCGCCATAATCTCCTCTGGACTGTTGTAAATATGCGTGACCCCACTTGCCTGCCCCGAGCGTGCTGCTTCTACTCGCTAGGCTGTGTGCTCTGGTGCTACTGCAGCTTAGCTAGAGTGTTCTAGAATATTCTAATAGACTCTAGCTTAGCAAAAACTGTCGAGCAGCATGCGTAGCGGGGTTGACACTCACTATTTACAGCGAAAGCTGCTATGAGATCACAACAAGGGCCGTTTTTGGCGCAGTAGTTGTCCGCCGCCACCGCCGCCGGTGTCCGCAACCGTTATCGCGTCAAATAAGGAAAAAATAAAAGATATCCAAGATGGAACGAGATTTGAACCTGGGCCCTCTCCGTGGGAACCCAGTATTCTACCTCAGAGCCATGCCGGTGCTTGAAACTGCTTTGCAAAAAGACCCTATACAGGCCTGATGTCGGGAAGGAATCGCATTAACATGTGTAATGTGGTGTGATAGAAGAGTAACATAACAACCAGGCGTCACACAATGCGAATTGCGCAAAAGTGTGCTTCCAACCCATCACAAATGGCTCTGCCATAATTCTTCATCTTCATCAGCCACAGCATTACCAAAGTGCACATAATGCCTGTGGGGTTCCTCATCCACTCCAATGAATTTGGGCCGCGCTTTGACGTAACTAAAAAAAACATTTATTAATAAAGCTTCAAAACTGTTAGGGCAACAAAATGACAATACATAAAAGCAGCTTCCACGAACACTTCCGCGCCGCTCTCGTTAACCCTGGCCCCGGAGGACCACACGTCGCGCACACACGCGCACCTCCCGGCAGTTCGCCGGCAACTCCCCCTTGGCCGCTCGTCGTGCCTTGTTATGAAGCCTGTCCGCATCCGGGCGCATGCGCAGTCGTCCTTGTTGCTGGGTCTTATCACCGCCGGTGCGGACGAGGGCGAGGGTTCTCATCCGCGATCCCCACATGCCTTACAGGTGTTTAGCGGGTACCACGGTTCTGCGCAGAATGAAGAAAAATTGCATAGTCGCTGCTTCCCTTCTTCACAAAAATTATGATTCATAGCGTAGTGGGTTCCTCGCAAATGCACTTCTATTGGTTGCCAAGGAAGCCCATAAAGCTCCCATGACCCATTTCCTCAGGGTCTCAATAAAGTTAATTCCACCTCTCTCAATCTCTTTCTCAAGTTAGCGCATGTTATAAAGCGCGGTGTGAGAGTGAAATAATGACCGGGCGTCACACAGTGCAAATTACGTAACTAGTGGGTTGTTTGAAGCTTCCAACTCATTACAAAGGGTTCAGCCATAATTCTTCAACTTCATCAACCGTCGCATCAACGAAGTGCACATAATGCCTCACAGATGGTAGCTCGCTTCTCCGCAGAATGACGAATAATGCCGTGGTGGGTGCTTCCGAACTTCGCAAAAATTATGATTTGTAGCGTAGTTGGTATGTTGCTGGTGTACTTTTCCCAGTATCGTTTATAAAGGGCTCTATAAATGCCGCTCTTCCAGCTTTCACTGTGACTGTGCTTGGCTTTCCGCGCAGGCCTGGCGTTTTTTTGCTCGGCGTAGCATGTTCCTCCGGTCGCTGCGGTTTTCCTGTCGACGCTGCGGCGTGTGGTCACCTACGCGCGCGTTTGCTTTGGGGCGTGTACCTTGTGGCGTCAACGCGGTAACTAGCTTCCTGCATGCGACACGTCTCCGCGATGCTCTAACCTAGCGCATGTGTTCTCAAACTGGGTTCCGTGAAGGACGTCTTGGGGTTCCGCGAGCGGCCAGAACTAATGCAACCCGCTCCCATTTTACCACAATTACTTGCTAATTTTTCTATTTCGACAAGCATTTTGCGTTTAACGAAGCCATCGCACGCCGCATCCGCACATCGTGTGTTTGCGGGTGGCGAGAGACCCACGTGGCAGCACTAAAGACTCGTCGATTTGCGGACCCGTCGTGAGAGAATGCGCGGAGCACAGGTAATTCATTCATGCTTGTGAGCGTTCAAACCAGTTCAAACAACAATAACGGGCACCTCGGCGCTTTATTCGTGGCTCATGGCGCGTCGGCGATCATGGGGCCCAGTTTTCATGCACGGTGATTTGCCACTGATCTATGTCAGTTTTGTAATCAAAACGCGCAACGAGCGCTTTGATACGCGTAAGAGGCGTCGCTTAGTGTCGGCTGTGGGCTACACGAGATATTAGGCTTCGCTTTACGACCGGTGCACATGTATCGATCAACGGCCGTTTCACTATGCGGCTGGCATGCCTCCTTTTTTGTTTTGCTAAAATAAAACAGGCCTCTGTACGTCCGGCGCTTCCTTCACATGAACACATTGCTTACGCTGTGCGGTGCCTGAAGCATGCAGGTCGGCAAGCACTTTTCGCGACTCGCGGAGTGGTGCGGGGGGCAAACGCAAGTTTACGTATTATCGGGAGTTTTACATCAACGGCGATGGCCTTCTATATTAAAAAAAAAGAGAACACGCCAACGCTGGCAGTGGTAATACTGTGGTGGCGCACGTCGAGAGGCGTTATCACCTACCCCTTCCCCCCCTTCCCTCTCCGCGCTTTCGATTGTGTACATGCTCAAGAATAAGTGAGGGGTTCCGCGGCACTCTGGAAAAGCCGTTGGGGTCCACAATGCCAGAAAGTTTGGAAACACCTGCTCTAGCGGTTTTGCACGAGAAGATGGCAGCGGACTGATGCGAAGCAGGTTTGTGTCGTCCCTCAATAAAAGCTTGCAGTACGCTTACAACGGCGCTAATCTTGCAGGACAATACGCGCGCGTTTGACGAGATATTCAGTGTGGCGAGGTTTCTCGGCACCCGCGCCGCACTCTTGAAGGCTGTCCCCCGCACGAGGTGGCAGCGAAAGGTGGTGCAGCGGGCTTTTCTTGTCATCTGTTAAAAGCGTGCAGTACAGTTGACGTTCTGCCAACCGTGCGGCCGAGCAGGTAGCTGAAGGCGCTTATTGTGATTTTCTCCTGGAAAAGAGTAACACTAAAGTAAAGTTTTGATGGTCCTTCGTCGTCGTCGATCACGGAGATCTTCGTTGATGATCGGCAGCGATGATGCATTCACACGTAGGCAGCAGTGGTGGTTAGATGAATTTAGTAGTTTATGTGAACGTAAAATAATGGATACAACTGAGCTAGAAATATAACAGGAATAACACACCGTCTCACTCTTCTACTTATTGAAGAAGTTAGAGCCCAGACTGTCTTACGTTGCGCTCGCCGCTAGCCTCACTGATCTATCAACACATGATTTCAGCCCAGGCTAGCCTTACGTACATAGTACGGAGCCTCACCGATCTATCAGCAACGCTGATTACAGCCCAGACTGTCGTGCCGCACTCGTGCAGCTCAATATCTCCTGCCAAGAACAAAGAAAATGGGCGGTGGCCGCTCTTTGTCCATCCCTTGACCACGGCGGCCAATCAGAGCGTAAGTATTTCTTGGCCCCCCGCCCACCGGGCAGGGCCTAAACGGAAAGCCCAGATATTCCGAGAAACACTGCTTTCCTCCTTTCTCTTCGCGTGTTCATTCACGGTGTCAGGAGCCAACACCACGTGCGCGGAATTTATCGCTTACACATTCCACTCCTTGGCCAGCAAGCAGGCCGTCGCCTGCGACTCGGCGCGAACATGACACCACAGGGGGTATTCTGCAGTGTGTCCCCGTGGCCGGCAGATGCCTTCAAACAGCGCGGCCAGCGCCTCGGACCCAGTCCGTGTTTTGACCGGAATTCCTGGAGCTCGAAAACCAGACCGCCGCGGCTCTGGGCCAGATGTCACATCCAAACGGGAGGCAGCACGCACTTGCCCGCATGGCGCCACCGCAGACGACTCGACCGTCCTGAACGCTCCCGAACACAGCGGGCGACGGCGCCGACCCCTCTCGGCCTTCCGCGAACTCGCGGTTTGTTCCTTGGCGCGAGGCCGCGGCCACCATCGGCGTGCTAAAAGGGCCCTTGCCCTCTCTCCTGAACGGCTCGCAGCCATAAGCGGCCTTACAACTAACCTACAGGGAGTTCTTGGGAAGTTTGAAAAGCTAAATCAGCAGACGATTGAATCAGACGTACAAAAAGGCCAGGAGTAATTAATCTGCTAATTCATATCACTGATCTTAAAGGGACACTAAAGAGAAACAATGAATTGGTTTAGATTGATAAAGTGTGCTCGGAGAACTCTTGTGTAGTTTATTTCACCACCATAGGTTTATTATTAGAGGAAAAAACCAAGTTCAAAGTTTCATTTTTAAATATCGCGCCGAACTTTGTAATTCGTGACGTAGAAGATTTCCAAGAGTATTTAACGTATTTTGGCGCCAATGGCTCGTCGAAATTTCTGCAAACTCTTTATGTAAAGTTTCTGGCCCCCTCAGAGGACAATGTACTTCGATTTAACCGATTAGGAACTACGCAGGCCCAAGCAGCCGCCGTCAAAATTCCGTGACGTCACGGCAAATGGTGTGGGAATTCCAAGGTGGCGTCGCCACCTGTATTTTCTTTTTGCGCGTTTTCTCGCTTATTAAGCGTCTTCTCGAAGCAAGCGTGGTGTTTTTGGTATCGTGGAAGACTAATTTACTAATGCGAGAAAAATCGTTTTGCTCTTTAGTGTCCCTTTAAGCAATGGCCTACTGCTATATGCAACTGCTGTTCTTGTGCATTCAAAATTTTAATTACTTTTGATAATTATGATGCTTTTTCGTTTTTTTCTTTCGAATGTTTGACGTGAACCTAGTTTCCAGAACCTTTTTCAATTATTTCACATGTTTGTTACACGGGCTAGATAGGTCGCGTGGTACATAAAACAGTAGTGTAGTTCATACCTGGCTATGATCTGTTAAAGGAAACTGTCTCCAAAGGCTGTTTCAGTGTTATGTGTATTCTAAGCCAACTGAATGTACTTATCCTCCCAAGTGGCTACAATTCTTTTCTCAAGCTCCTGGGACGACATATTAAGTGCTGCTAACATCTCCAAATCAAGGTTTTTCTGCTCCAAACGGTAAATGTCGCTGCTCCAAAAACTGCTCCCAATTCAGTTTGAGCCGTCCCACCGCTGCCTGCGTAAAAGTTTCATGCCAGTCACGTAAAAGCGGTACACCAGTAACGCGCAAAATTCGCAGCCGATGACGAACACGCTGGTCCGAATGCTCTTGAGCACGACTTCCTCCGCCCTCGTAACGAGAGGGAAGGAGCGGGCACAGGGTGAACTAAGACCTCACTCGCACGGTAAAGAAAGGCTCATTCTGCTACGTAAAGCGGATAGAGTTTTAATAAGGCGTCGTAATAAGCTATACGCAATTGTAACTGCCCCATTCCAGCAATAGCTGCACTCCTGACGACCAGTGATACGGTGCGCTGCCTTCCAAGAGTGTCAGTCTCTGCATGTCGAGACGGGCGCCATGGGTTCCTGTCCGAGGCGACAGTTGAATGCAGACCAGAAGCGGTGCTCGTTCACGAGGAGCTGGTTGCACAGACGTCCACGCGGGGCCCTGCACAAGTGAACACAATAAATTACCGTTAGTCAGTGAGGTGGGCGAGTCGGAAACGATGCACGCTTGGAAAATCAGCGCGCTTCTGCATGCTTGCTAGATTACGAGCTACACGCACTTAGAAATTTCTTTCACGTGGCCTAAAATTCGTGCGCGCGCGTGTTGGCTTTTTCGTGTGTTCGGTTTTGTTTAATAATCCCAGTCGGTTAGGGACAGCGGTTGGGGGAGGCGGGGGGAGGGGGGGGGGTACTGTGTCCTTTTCGCCCTGTGTCTCCATCGTGTTCGCGCTGATTTTCCCAACAATTACCGTTACGAAATGGCCGCGCTCCACTTTTGCCACGTACGGGGGGCTTCGCTTCGGGGCCTCCGACACATGCTGGAAGGTTTGAGGAGGGGGGGGGGGGCGGGAAGGCTTCCACTACGTGAAGGTGGAAGATCAGCGAAGCTGTTTGTTTTCTTTAACCCTTTAAGTGGCCATTAAATTAAGAGAAATTCTTCCGAAAGTGGCAGTTTTTTTTTTATGACGTGAAATACTTCAGTGAAATGCTTCAGTAACATGTTCAAAACAGAAAAAAAAAACTTGCGAAAACGTTTTACGGCTTATGAAAATGCTTTATCATATTTCACGCCGTCATATAACACCGAGGCCCGTAGCCAGAACTTCTATTCGTGAGGGGGGGGGGGGTGGAGGCACTTGCTGAAGGCGTTGAAAAACACCTATTTTCATTATTTATTTCTGGTAAAGCACCCCCCTCCATCACAATTTAGGAGGGGGGGCCTTCGGGCCATACCTGGGGCATTTGACGGGTATTCCGAAAGAAATTTCTGCAACTCCATAAAGTATGGGTTCCATTTGACTTCTCATGGACAAAATGTCCATGAGAATTCCTCGATAGTTCCTCGATAGTTGAATACAAAGATGAACCCATCATCTTTGTGGTAGCGTTCAAAGCACGGCACTGCGCCATGTTCGTTTATAACGCACGGCGCGCATTTCGCCGTTTAGTGTCCAGACTCTCAGTCAATAAAAGCGCCCATAACAGAACCCGTGGTGCCGTCTATGTTCTAAATAGGAAAACACCATTTGACGAGCTGGGTTCGTCAAAACTTTCTTGAAACATTGCTGAAGAGCCATGGTGAGCTCAGCTCGTGATATTCAAAAAAGTGGCAATTTCTCATCACGAGGTCAGCTCGTCATAAGTAGTTAGAGGTTATTTATATATAAAATTTCTTTTTTCGCAAAGCCATTTCGTTAGCAACATCATCAATTGACCCTTGACGGCAGTGCCGTGGTTCAAGCGACGTATGCACATGAACGGAAGGCCTGGCGACACCAGCAGTTACGCGACTACATTTAGCTGTGGGGGGTGCTCCGGTACGGAGGGTTACACATTGCCGTTGGTTGTGGCGAACCGGTTCGCAACTACTTTAGGCAACGAGTATCAGCACTTCCCGCACACCGGCACTCTCGGGGCAGTCACGCTGCAGTTTTCACGCACACCGGAGATTGTGGAAAGGTGTGCGGCGAACCGCAGAGGATCACACACGTCGCACAGGTACCCAAAGGAATTCCCGACCAGCTCCCGTTGAGATCTTGCTCATGCTCCCGGGATGCGCTCGTCTGGGTTGTAAGCAATTCGCAGACGGGCATTTTTCGGCTTCGCTATACTTGGAACCCTGGAAGGAAATGCGCTTAGTATCGTTGGCCCGATCTTCCTCAGGCATTTTGGCTCGGAGGCGTCGATTAGACTCGCGCTTTGGTAGCCGCTGCCGCTTGGGACTGACGCACGGCGTCGTCACGCCGTCTCTCAGAGGCGGTGCAAAACCCGCGCGCAGCTGTTGCGACGTGGGTTTCGAGTCGCCTCCGTGGGATGGCGCGACCACGCCGCACAGATAGTTTGTTTTTGTCAACATCATCTCGGACGCATTTTATTCCTGAGCATAGGTGCACATAGCTTCGGTGTACAAAATTTCGTTCCAGGCATTTTCACACCGAAACGAGCCGAAACCACCATTGCATTATGAGGTAGGACGAAGCTGGGAGGTTGCGGGGGTTCTCAATGCGTATTATCATTCATAACCCATGGGTAAACTATGGCGCGAGTTCGACCTGGGCCACGACGGTCGCATTTTGATGGACACGAAATCCCACGGGCTCGTGTTTTGTGCGATTTCAATGCACGGGAAAGAACTGCAGATGGTTGAAATGGACCCCTTCAGTGCTGCGTCTCTCATAGCCCGGGCCACTTTGAGACAATAAACCCCGTAAACCAACCTTAATCGAAGCAGACGAGTAATTCCCATTTCGTCATTCTCGAAATGCGGCCGCGGCGGCCGGCAATCGAACCAACGTTGTCGAGCTTAACAGCGCAGCGCCTTACCCACTACAGCGAGTGGGTAGAAGCATAAGCGTGCGCAGGGTTCCCCTTCAGGGGGGGCGAAGGTTCGTCGCAGCGCCCCCCCTCCCTATTATGTCAATGCATGCGGCTGCCTTTGCGCCCCTCTTCTCGCCCCCCCTACAATGTATAGGGCTGACTTTGCGCCCCCCCTTCTCGCCCCCCTTGCCCCCCCCCCCCCCTGCGCACGCCTATGGGTAGAAGAGAGGGTGAGCCTTCCTTACGCGCGTTGCGCACGAACGCAAGGAACCATGGTATAAAGTACCGCCTCGTGCATCGGTATGGTGGCGCCACCGCTCGGCTGAGGCGGTTGCATCCTCTCCCAGCCCCCCATAGGATCCCATGCATTTTGAATGAAGTTTGCGATTCCGTTGCGCAAAAACAAACTAGCGCCATCTCTCGACAATACGCCACACCGACGACGCAACACTTCCTCTTGGTTCCAGCGATATGCCATGCTCCTAGGTGACCCCTCTCTCCACTTTCTTTTATTTCTTTCGGTGGCCGTGAGAGAGCGCGCTGTGTGCACTGTGCAGTAGCGCACCCGACTAGACCGGCTGGGCTCGTCGTTTTCGTCGCGCCTTCCTTAAACGTTGCAACTTTAATATTGTGTTAATTCGGTGACCATACGTCGGACGATGAGCCCTGATTTTGTTCAGCTGCCATCTCATCAACGGCAATGTTTCAGACGCCTCAGTTGTGGACTTTTGTCTGTTGGTCGCTGGACAAGATGGCCTCCTGCAAGACCGCGTTTTTCCAAGTCAGCTGTGTGTGTAGTTCTCGGCGTCGTAGCAGTTTGATGACGCGAGGACGTCAACTGGTGCTACATCGTGGGAACCGCTGAAGTGACTGCAAGCTTGACGACATTGTGCCAGAATATTCTAGCGTACTGTACGCGCACGATTGTGCTACACCTTAAATACCGCGCTTGGCCTCGCGCGTCAACCTGGTGCGCCTGTGTGCAACAAGTGTGTTTTCGTTGTTGCGTCGGTTAATATTGAATTGCAATTGGAATACCGTTTTTGCAAAGGTAAGTGAAGCTGTAAGTAGTTGTCCTTCTATATGCTCGCTACTCCACGAACATTACTTTTAGAATCGCATTTTATGTTGAGCTGCACGTACCAAAGGAGAATCTAGCATACGAGATACATCACACGTGTTTGCATTTCCTATATAAACCTGAGTAATGCCACGCGTGCGCATTTCCTATATAAGTCTCAGTAATGCCATGCTCAATTTAAAGCGCATGTGTTAGAGGATTGTGGCTTCAATGGTGAATGTGATTAGTGTTAAGGTGTTTAATAGACAGCACTCAACGACAATGAGTAATGGCGACAGTCACGGCAAGGCACGAACTCCCTGCGCGAGCGGCGTTCTTTCTTCAAGCAGCCAAAGAGGATGACCCACTAGAAGGCGCTGGAGAGGGTAACCCATTACCATGTCCCAAGGCTTCTCTACAATTACCCCGGGTACGAAAAGGGAGCCGTCCGGCGACCTAACAGCTCGTCACTATGAGTGGGTCATAGTAGGCCTTGAGGCGCTCCACGTTGACAATGTCGCGCCCTCGACGGCGCATGTCCGAAGCTGGTTCGATGGGTTCGATCAAGTAGTTGACCGGGGATGTGCGCTCGACGACCCGGTATGGGCCTTCGTATTTCGGCAGCAGTTTTGAAGAAAGGCCACTTGCAGTGGTAGGGACCGAGAGCCATACGAGCGCTCCAGGAAGGAACGTGGGTTCAGAAGTGGTGGTGCCATCGCGAATGCTCTTCTGCAGCTCTTGTTCCTGCGTCGTAAATGTCTTGGCAAGCTCGCGACACTCTTCAGCGAGCCTGGCTGTGTCAGAAATAGGCGCACACTCAGATGAATCCGGCTTGTATGGAAGTATCGTGTCGATGGTGTGCGACGGGTGCCTTCCGTACAGTAAGAAGAACGGTGAAAAACCAGTAGTGCTCTGAGGGGCGGTGTTATAGGCGTAGGTGACGAAGGGCAGAATGGCATCCCAATTGGTGTGATCGGCGGCGACGTACATTGACAGCATGTCGCCGAGCGTGCGGTTAAAGCGTTCGGTTAGGCCATTCGTCTGCGGGTGGTAAGCAGTAGTCTTGCGGTGAACAGCATGGCACTCTTTCAGAATGGCTTCCACGACTTCCGATAAGAAGACACGGCCTCGGTCGCTGAGAAGCTCTTGGGGTGGACCGTGACGCAGTATGAATCGGTGTAGTAGGAAGGAGGCAACATCGCGCGCTGTAGCCGCTGGGAGGGCGGCGGTTTCGGCGTATCGCGTTAGATGGTCAACAGCGACGATGGCCCAGCGGTTACCAGCCGAACTCAGAGGAAGTGGTCCATACAAATCGATGCCCACGCGCCCGAACGGACGGTTAGGGCAAGGTAATGGTTGTAGACCTGCTGGCGACACGTGCGTTGCAGGTTTTCGGCGTTGGCAATCGAGGCAGGCGCGAACGAACTTCTGCACGTAGCGGTACATCCCACGCCAGAAGTATCGTTGTCGAATGCGGTGGTAAGTTTTGGATACCCCAGAGTGCGCGCATTGCGGGTCGGAGTGGAAGGCCTCGCATATATCAGAACGCAGACTGCGGGGTATCACTAGTAGCCACTGGCGGCCGTCGGCGTTGTAATTGCGTCGGTGCAGGAGGTCATCACGAACGGCGAAATGGTGGGCTTGACGACGTAACGCGCGAGTGGATGGTGTTGCCGTCGGATCAGTGAGCAAGTCGATCAGCGAGGTGATCCATTTATCCTTGCGCTGTTCGGTAGCGATGGTGTGAACGCTGATTGAAGCAACAGCTATGTGAGATACTGAGCAGGGGGCATTGTCGTCAGGCAAGGGAGAGCGCGAGAGGGCGTCGGCGTCAGCATGCTGGCGTCCGTTGCGGTACAGCACGCGGATGTCGTAGTCCTGCAGGCGAAGTGCCCAGCGGGCGAGACGGCCTGAGAGATCCTTCAATGACGACAGCCAGCATAGTGCATGATGGTCGGTGACGACATCAAATGGGCGACCATACAAATAAGGTCGAAACTTTGTAAGGGCCCATATGATCGCCAGGCACTCTTTTTCCGTGACTGAGTAATTGGTCTCGGCTCTGGTAAGCGTACGGCTTGCGTATGCCACGACATATTCGGGGAACCCTGGTTTGCGTTGCGCAAGGACAGCGCCGAGGCCTACGCCGCTGGCGTCCGTGTGTACCTCCGTAGGGGCCGTAGGGTCGTAGTGACGTAGTATGGGTGGAGACGTCAACAAACGACGGAGCTTTGCGAACGCGTCGTCACACTCGGACGACCACGAATTTAGGGGTCCGTTACTTCCAAGGAGCTTCGTCAGCGGCGATATGATGGTGGCAAAGTTTCGTATGAAGCGTCGAAAGTATGAACACAGTCCGACGAAACTGCGCAGTTCTTTGACGGACGTAGGTTTGGGAAATTCGGCCACGGCCCGAAGCTTGGCCGGATCGGGAAGGATTCCGTCTTTGGACACGACGTAGCCGAGGATTGTCAGCTGCCGTGCCGCAAATCGGCACTTCTTCAGATTCAGTTGGAGGCCGGCGTTGCTCAAACGTGTCAAAACATGCCGCAGACGTTGGAGATGCGTGGAGAAGTCCGGAGCGAAGACGACGACGTCGTCCAGGTAACACAGGCACGTGTGCCATTTCAAGTTACGCAGAACGGTGTCCATCATGCGCTCGAAGGTCGCGGGCGCGTTACACAGACCGAACGGCATGACGTTGAACTCGTACAAGCCGTCGGGCGTGACAAAGGCTGTCTTTGGTCGAGCGTCATCAGCCATGGGTACTTGCCAGTACCCCGAGCGCAAATCGAGAGATGAAAAGAATTCTGCTCCTTGGAGGCTGTCAATCGCGTCGTCGATTCGCGGCAGTGGATAAACATCCTTGCGGGTGACCTTGTTGAGCCGTCGGTAGTCCACACAGAACCGCACAGAACCGCCCTTCGTAGCGCCTGTGTGCAACAAGTGTGTTTTCGTTGTTGCGTCGGTTAATATTGAATTGCAATTGGAATACCGTTTTTGCAAAGGTAAGTGAAGCTGTAAGTAGTTGTCCTTCTATATGCTCGCTACTCCACGAACATTACTTTTAGAATCGCATTTTATGTTGAGCTGCACGTACCAAAGGAGAATCTAGCATACGAGATACATCACACGTGTTTGCATTTCCTATATAAACCTGAGTAATGCCACGCGTGCGCATTTCCTATATAAGTCTCAGTAATGCCATGCTCAATTTAAAGCGCATGTGTTAGAGGATTGTGGCTTCAATGGTGAATGTGATTAGTGTTAAGGTGTTTAATAGACAGCACTCAACGACAATGAGTAATGGCGACAGTCACGGCAAGGCACGAACTCCCTGCGCGAGCGGCGTTCTTTCTTCAAGCAGCCAAAGAGGATGACCCACTAGAAGGCGCTGGAGAGGGTAACCCATTACCATGTCCCAAGGCTTCTCTACATTAGATATTCCGAAATATGTGATTGCAATGCAGTTAGAACTTTCTCATATGTTAACACGGTCTGTGAACAAAAAAAACGCTCTGTGAATGTTTGTTGATCATTTGCTAAAGTACTTTCACGCATTATTATGCAGCTGTGTGACGGCTGTTAAAACGTTCAGGAAGTTAGATTTTGGTTTTCTTGGCCTAGCTGAGTGCTACGAGTGTTGGGCGAAGATAAAAACGCGTGTCTTTTGTGCGTTTCTTAAGCAGGCATACAGCCGTAATAGTCATTGTTGTTGTACTTTTTGGGGTGTTCAATAAAACAAGAATGCTGTTTTGTACTGCAACAGTGTTTATTTCATCTGTGTTAACAGATCACGCAAACAACTTGGACACATGCACGTAAGAAACGTACGAAGTGCATCGCGCGCACGCATAAAAAAACGGGCCTGTCATTTTAAAGCAAATAATATAGAACAATCGACGTACCAAACGGCATGGTTGTCTAGTGGAGCAGCGTCGGCAGTGCAAATATCAAACCGGAATGAAAAATGAATAGAAAAAAGTCACTGTTTCGCCGCAACGGCGAAGCAATGATTGTGATAGCAATACATTGTAATGTAACGCGAAGAAATTGCCAGCGCATCACTCGAGCCCAAAGCACGCACGAAAAGAACGCACACAGGACGAGCGCGAACTAATGCGTCACAGCTCGACACTTGAAGCGCACTGCTCAAACATAAAGCAGGACGCACGAAACAAACGAACAGGTACACACTAGACGAGCGCGAACTAATTGTCACAGTTGTTATTTCTGTTTGAACAGCGCGCTCCTTTCGCAAACGCGGCCGCTGCAGCGAGCGAAGCGAAGCACCCCACCAGCCGCCCCTTCTTTCCTTGAGATAAGAGCACGAAAGCGCCGACGCCCTGTACAGCAAACAGCAACGGTGTTCGCAGGGGCGGGGCGACGATCTTTAAAGCGCGCAACACGCGCGCACGTCGCGCCATCTACGTGGCCACTAAGAAAGCATGCTGAATTACATGGTGTATATAAATAGCTCGCCGTTAGCAGGCTGAGAGACGGTGCTGTCGTGGCCTAATGTCCAGGGTTGCCAATGGTGGCTACTTTTCGCCAAATTGGCGAATTTGAGAGGCCCGTGGCGACCTAAAATTATGAATGGCGACATGGCGAATTTTTGGCGATTTTCAGCTTAGGTCTCCACTGAGTTATGCATCCTAAGCTCCGTGCCTTCCCAACGAATGAGCGGCACTATTCTCTGTATTTTTCTGGGTTTTGAGGTCCCGTTCTGTATGTCCGTCCTGTAACTCGTGTGTATCTCCTCAATTCATCTAGATGCTTCTAACTCAATTCATCTACATTCATCTAAATGCTTCAGAGCTTCGCTAAAGTTTCGCTTCTGAAGGGGCTAGATGACGGGTTGGTCGTTTGTTCCGGCCATTTGTTCCGCCAAAGCTTCAACTATTCTGAATAGCTTGGCGACCTATTCACCGCTGCAGTATCCCCTAATCGAGCTCGTATAGCGAAGATGGGCGGATACGCGGGTGTTCGTGCAATAAAAAAATTATTTATTCAGGCATTTTCTACTGTTCTCGGTGAGCGTGTGCAATGAAAACCTGTATATAACATTTTACAATGTCTACCTGTTCAATTATAACGCACTGGATTGACGCGGGTAGATATAAGTGATTATATATGAAAGGGACAGTGGCGTCCGGTATCATATTAGTTCACACTGAAAGGTACAAGACTCACTAATGAACGATACCTGTAAGAATTCTGTCTTATTACTTTTGTTGAGGCGTTTATTGGACGGTAGTCGGCGACGATATGGAATGGCGACAGTCAAGGCACAAACACGGACTCAGAGCGCGAGCGCGAAGAGCCAAAGGCGACGACCCACTAGAAGGCTATAGAGAGCGCAACCCATTACTCATTAAAGGCTTCGCTACACTTTCAATAAACCTGTTAATCCTTTTTTTTCATATGAGGGGATGTAAACCTGTCTACAAACAACGCCTTCGCGGCTTTCGCCCAAGGTTTACCACATTTTTGCCTTTGAAACGAGCGGACAGGGATGGAAGGATATCATGAGCGTTTTATCCTTTCATACTTGCGCCTCCGCGCACATCTTGCGGCTAGTCGGAGAACCAGGTGCACCAAGCACTCCCATGGTGAAGGGGCGATGCGCCTGGCATTGAGAAATGTCAAGATACTTTACGGGCTTTGAATGGCACTGTATTCTACGGGGCTATACATCAGTGAAAATTCCTATTACTAGGATATGCCGCACACATCTAGAATGGCGACTTTTTTGGCGAAATTTCTAAAAAAATGGCGACTTTTGGCGACTTTCTGCTCGTTGTTTGGCGACATTTACTCGAAAGTCAGTGGCAACCCTGCTAACGTCTATTGCGGCGGGCTGCAAAGCGAGAGGTCGCCCGTTCGATTCCGCGCGTCGGAAAGAATTTCTTAATTATTTTTCTTTGTGGCCTTTCTATATATATACATACTTATACATATACCGTGAATGACGGCGACGGGGACGGACATTTTCCAGCCGAGACTATCCATATAATTGCTATCGCAATAAAACGGCGAGCAACGGGCGATTTGCCGACGGCTTCTATGAGCCGCGCGTACCCACCTTTCGCCACCGTTCGCCGTTGGTGGCGCCACCAGTACAACTCAAAGCAGCAGCGCACGAGGCGGATACTCCGTTTCCCACATGAGGTGGAACGCTTGTGAAGCTATGCAAGAAGTTCTGTCACCAAAATGTGTAAGTCCGCGCGTCTCGCGCTCGGATTTCTTCGTTGTAAACATGGGCTCTGCGATTGCCTCCGGCTGCGCGCTAGCGGAACTAATGGCAGAGGCCACGATACAGAAACAAAGAGACGTTAAGCGACCAAGAACAACCTATTGACAACTGTGTAAATAACGGCGTTCGTTTATATCTAAAGCAAAAAGGCGTCTTCATTTATTGTTCAGCCTAAAAACGAAAACAAAATCTAGGTCCGCGTGGTCAAATCAACTATTTTTTGGTGCGAACGCGTCTCCTGCAAAAAGTCTCGCTAGCTTCCATAGCCTTGCAACTCATGTTTGAAATGCAGTATACGGCGGGGCGTTGTGAAACACGACTGAAGCTCGATAAAACGTATCGGCCTTAAGCGTTGTGGCAATGACAGAGCGCGAGGTGCTCCCCTCTCCTAAGTAAGCGATTGTGAACTGAGCGAAATTAAGAAAAGGACAACACAAAAGAGACAGAGCGCTCTATCTATTTCGTGTGTCTTCTTTCGTCTCGTCCTTTTCTTAATTTCGCGCATTTCACAATCAATTACTAGAATGCACCAACTAGCTCCCCTCTTCTGGCACAGCAAGGGTATCTCAGCCGAACCGACGTCAGTCAACACACTGTCTACGAATGGTCACGTGCCAGGCTTCAGAACAACCGAAGCATCATAAACAAATGCGAGCGCCGGGTTTTCCGAAAAGCCGCCTTTTCCATTTTCTTGCGCTACCTTCTGCCGTTTAGGTGGTGTTTGGCCGGGGCGGGGACAACCGTTATCGCCAGAACGAAAAGATCAAGAGGCGCTTCGCGACTTTTCTGCTTGAGGAAGGCCGCATGCGCCGCGGCATTTTGAAAGAGGAGGATTGTCTTGCCAAGTCAGGCAGTCTACCTGACGTAATGCTCTCTCCCACTTTCTCACTCCGTGGAGGCTGTGGCCACGAAGCACGGTGCGATATCAGCGCTGCCGCACAAGTCACGTGAGGCTTCGACGTCGTTGCCAAGCTCTCTTCAGTTGCTTGAGTCACCAGCAGCGTTAGCGCGTCCCCAGGCAACAGTTTGCGCGCGATGTCTCCCATCCCTAGCAGTGGCCACGGCCGCTGTCGGAACCCTGCCGGTAAGTCGAAAACTGTTCATTGCGTAGCGGACTGGTATTTATGTAGCCCTCGGTGCGGCTAACTATGCAAGTGGTTGCTTCGTTCGATTAGGTAGATGGCAACGGTGATTAACGCTTTCTGTCTACGAAGCTTTCGCATCAGCGCAGTCGTGGGCGCCGCCATACTCGCTCGCGTGAGAGCTCCTTCCAATGCGTGCCTTTTGTGCGACGTTTGTAACATTGTCAATTGCGTCTGGAGGTACTGCTCGGCGAGCAGCTATTTCGGCCGTAACGGTGCGAACTGAGTGGGTCTACAGCGACAAAGCTTGGTTAAAGGTCACAGGCAATGTGTATATAGTTTTCTTTTCATCCGTTTCGTGTACCTTAGAATCTTGTTATGTGGAAGCTTGGACACTTTCGGCTGGTTTCAACTCCATCTGTAGAAACTAGCCGAGAGTGTCCATATCATTTTTTTTTTATTTGCGACATAGTGTCCATATAATTGCTATCACAATAATATCGCCGCTTGATTGCGTCGCGCGAGCCGCCGGCTACACTCTAAGAGAAAAAAGAGTCAAAAGAGGGTCACGGCCGCGTGACTCTCTTCGGGTGTCCATTTGACCCCTTTCGGCAGGTACAGGCAGAGAAAGAGAGTTCGCAATTCGACTGGAGTCACGGGACTCTCCTGAAGCGCGTTTCGATTGGCGGCGCCGCCGTATACGCCATACATATCGCGCGCTTGCCCTTTGGCGCCGTTGTGGCGCGTTGGCTCGACGACGGAGGCGAGGCAACGCGCCACAACGGCGCAGGGGTGGCGTGCCGCTTCTGTTTTCCTCTCTGTCTTCTCGTCTATTGGAATGCGTTGCGTGTTGGTTGCGCGGGTTGTGTGTCTGTTCATGCTCGTCTTCGGAGGTGTTGGTGTTGACGCCGGCTCCGTGCACGAAGTGACGCGATGAAGCTTGGAGGACGGAATATTCCTGGAGCTGCGGACAGGAACAACGGGCGCCAGTTAACGGTGAGTGTACTGCTTTCGTAGGTACTAATTCTACAGCTTTAGCTGGGCGTCTGCAGCAGCTCTGCGGAAGTTATCTGCCAGCCATTTCCAACAGTAGCCTGTATCCGCGGGGCTGTTGCGGATGCCCAGCTAAAACTGTCAGTTAACGAGTCGCAACCGTCATGCGCGTTGCTGTACAAGCTCCCATAAAGTTAGCGATGGAAACAATAATCGAGGGTCATTTCTTGCTGATCGCATGTCGTGTCTGCACTACTGAAGGTGCAAGATGTCGTTTTGAGATGCACTTTAGTCTACTTCATAATAACATTTCCATCGACCTTGAGTGTGCAGCGTGCTTCCACGCGTGGGAACGTGAAAAAAAAAGCCTGTGTACAGAACGCTCAGACGCACTATATTGTCACGTGGTCGTGACGTCGACGAACACAGCAGTCGGCGTTTGTAGGATGAAACTGTTTATTTGGCCGAACTTGTGGCCGGAAAAGGAGAACTAGAACTACAGCAATGCATGCTGTACAATGATAGCGGCGAACAGGGCGTCGTCCGTCGATCAACTGAGAAGCGATCAAGCGCGTCGGCTTTTATACAGGCGCTATCGAACTTTCCAGCAATATCACTGGTGGCGGCGTTATGTCTAGACAAAACTGGAACATTCGCGTGCGGGGCGCAATCTTAACAAACCGATCTACTACAATCGCGACGCTTCTAGAACACTACTTCGCGGACAGCGTCGAGCGTTGATAACCGTCCCTGCCGGTCAAATCCGAATACGTCAAAACAAGACAAGAAGTGGGCGTGGCATTGCCCCCCTCTGAAAAAGCATGGTCCCGATGCTTATGAAAGAACATAGAAAACAAAACAAAACAAGTGCATACACAAATAAATTACAATAATGAAGGAAAAAATAGAGTCCCCAGGCTCGCTAACGCGCAAAAAACGGCTTAAGGCGCACGACATGGCCGACTTCAGGTCGCGCACGGCGCCGCTGAGAGTTCGTAATGCCGTCAGGGACAACCTCATAGTCGAGTGCGCCGAGGCGTCGAAGTACCCTGTACGGTCCGAAGTATCGTCGAAGAAGCTTCTCACTAAGTCCTCGTCGGCGTATTGGCGTCCATACCCATACACGGTCCCCCGGTTGGTATTCCATGTGGCGTCGTCGAAGGTTGTAGCGGCGGCTGTCAGTCGTCTGCTGGTTCTTCATCCGTAGGCGGGCGAGCTGTCGTGCTTCTTCGGCGCGCTGTAGGTAGGTGGTCACGTCGATGTTTTCCTCGTCGGTCACGTTTGGTAGCATGGCGTCGAGCGTCGTTGCCGGGCGACGTCCGTAGAACAACTTGTATGTCGTCATCTGCGTCGTTTCCTGTACGGCCGTGTTGTACGCGAAGGTCACGTACGGAAGGATGGCGTCCCACGTCTTGTGTTCGACGTCGGCGTACATGGCCAGCATGTCGGCGATGGTCTTATTTAGACGCTCGGTGAGGCCGTTGTTTGTGGGTGGTACGCGGTGGTGCGGCAATGGCTTGTGTGGCTGTATTCCAAGATCGCCTGTGTTAGGTCAGCCGTGAACGCCGTACCTCTGTCGGTGATGAGAACCTCTGGGGCGCCGTGTCGAAGGACGATGCTCTCAACGATGAACTTGGCTACCTCAGCGGCACTGCCTTTGGGCAGGGCTTTTGTTTCGGCGTAGCGGGTGAGGTAGTCGGTAGCCACGACGATCCATTTATTTCCGCAAGTTGACGTTGGGAACGGCCCCAGGAGGTCCATCCCCATCTGCTGGAATGGTCGCCGAGGAGGCTCGATCGGCTGAAGGAAGCCTGCTGGTCTTGTGGGCGGTGTCTTCCGTCGCTGACAGTCTCGGCACGTCCTTACGTAGCGAGTGACGTCGGCGGCAAGGCGCGGCCAGTAGTACTTTTCGTGTACTCGTGCGAGCGTTCGGGAAAGTCCGAGGTGTCCAGCCGTCGGGTCGTCGTGCAGGGCATGCAAAATTTCTGGTCGCAGTCCCGAAGGTACAACGATAAGGTAGCTGGCTCGGGCCGGAGAGAAGTTCTTCTTTACGAGGACGTTGTTTTTCAAAGAAAATGATGCCAATCCTCGCCTGAATACTTTTGGGACAACGATGGTCCTGCCCTCCAGGTATTCCACTAGACCCTTCAGTTCAGGGTCGGCTCGCTGTCGTTCGGCGAAGTCTTCGGTACTTATGGCTCCCAAGAAGCTGTCATCATCCTGGTCGTCGGGCGTTGGTGGGTCGACGGGGGCACGAGACAAGCAGTCGGCGTCGGAGTGTTTCCTTCCGGACTTGTACACGACAGTAATGTCAAATTCTTGAAGTCTCAGGCTCCACCGTGCGAGGCGACCTGAAGGGTCCTTCAAGTTAGCTAGCCAACACAAGGCGTGATGGTCACTCACAACTTTGAAGGGCCTGCCGTAGAGATAGGGGCGAAACTTTGACGTAGCCCAGATGATGGCGAGGCACTCCTTTTCTGTTGTGGAATAGTTGACCTCTGCTTTAGACAGCGACCGGCTAGCATAACTGATAACCCTTTCCAGTCCGCCCGCCCGCTGCACAAGGACGGCGCCGAGTCCTATGCTGCTTGCATCGGTGTGAATCTCCGTATCGGCGTATTCGTCGAAATGCGCAAGTATCGGAGGTGTCTGCAGGCGTCGTTTCTGTTCATGAAATGCTTCGACTTGCGCTTTTTGCCACCTGAATTCGACGTCGGTCTTCGTGAGCTGCGTTAGTGGCTCGGCGATCCGTGAAAATTCTTTGACAAGCGTCTGTAATAGGCGCACAAGCCGAGAAATCGGCGCACGGCCTTGTCGGTGGGTGGCGGGAAAGCGGCGATGGCAGCTGTTTTCTGCGGGTCTGGGAGCACTCCAGTCTTGCTGATCACGTGACCCAGAAACAAGAGCTCCTCGTACGCGAAGCGGCACTTTTCTGGCTTCAGGGTGAGCCCGGAGTTCTTGATTGCTTGAAGTACGGATTGAAGTCGCTGGAGGTGTTCGTCGAAGTTCGAGGAATACACGACGACGTCGTCCAAGTAAACAAGGCAAGTCTGCCACTTCAAGCCAGCTAATACAGTATCCATGATTCGTTGGAAAGTCGCAGGTGCCGAGCAAAGACGGAAGGGCATGACCTTGAACTCGAACAGGCCGTCCGGCGTTATAAAGGCGGTCTTTTCTCAGTCTCTCTCGTCGACTTCAATTTGCCAGTAGCCGGTCTTGAGGTCCATCGACGAAAAGTAATTCGCGTTGTGGAGTCGATCCAGGGTGTCGTCTATCCGTGGGAGAGGGTATACGTCCTTCTTTGTGATTTTGTTCAGGCGACGATAATCGACGCAGAAACGTAGGGTCCCATCCTTCTTCTTCACTAACACCACGGGAGACGCCCACGGGCTGTTGGACGGCTGGATGATGTCGTCGCGTAGCATTTCATCGACTTGTTTCTTAACGGCCTCCCGTTCCCGCGTCGAAACCCGGTAGGGACTCTGACGGAGTGGTCGAGCATTTTCTTCTGTTATGATGCGGTGCTTAGCAAGGGGCGTTTGTCGGACCCGCGACGACGACGAGAAACAGTCCCTGTATTCCTGCAGAAGGCGTCGAAGCTGTTGCTGTTGGCGAGCGGGAAGACTTGGGTTTACGTCGAAGGGTGGCTCAGGGATCGTCGTCGTAGCTTCGTCAGAATCTGAAAAGGCAAACGCATCGCTGACGGCCAAGATTTCTTCGATGTATGCAATCGCCGTGCCCCTGCTCAGATGTCTGTATTCCTGGCTGAAATTCGTTAGCATCACGCTGCCTTTCCCTTCATACAGCCGAGCAATGCCTCTTGCGACGCAAATGTCACGGTCTAGCAGCAAACCCTGATCGCTCTCGATGACACCTTCGATGCATTCAGCCTTTTCGGTGCCGACGGGAATTATGATGCTGGATCTAGGAGGAATGGTGACTTGATCCTCGAGCACGTTCAGGGCATGTTGACATGGGTTCGTATCCGGTGGTGTCGCTTTCTCCGACGATAGGGTTATCGACTTGGTTCTTAAGTCGATGACGGCGCCGTGGTCACTTAGGAAGTCCATTCCAAGTATCACATCCCTGGAGCAGTTTTGTAGGATTACAAAGCTCGCAGGATAAGTCCGGTTGTTGATAGTGACTCTCGCCGTGCAGACACCAATCGGCGTTATTAGATGGCCTCCAGCGGTACGGATCTCGGGGCCTTCCCAAGCAGTCCTAACTTTCTTCAACTTTGCTGCGAACGGCCCACTGATGACGGAATAGTCGGCTCCAGTATCGACGAGAGCGGTGACGTTGTGGCCGTCGATCAGAACGTCGAGGTCGCTAGTCCGCCGTCTTGCGTTGCGGTTACGTCGCGGCGTCGGGTCACGGCTACGTCGATTTGCACCGCTGCTTCCGCGTTGCGTCGTCAGGTCTGCTTCCGGTCGCAAAGTTTCGTCTTCGGGACGTCGACGTCGTTCGGCGTGCGGCGGGGGCTCGGAACTTCGTCGCGGTGTCGTCGTCGACGGCGGAGGATCTTCAGCATTTCGTCGTTCAGCAACCGCACCTCCATCGGTTGCTGCCTTAGTTTTCCGGATACGGGCTAGGCGACCGGCCCCGATTTGGGCCAGTGTACTGCCGGCGGTGCGGTGACATGTAGCGGCCGGGCGACGGTGAGCGGGAAGGTTGTCGTTCTTGCCACTGTGTGCCTGTGAGGTAGTCGTCGATGTCGCGAGGCCGTTCACCTGGCTGCGGGCGCGGCGCGTTGACGGGGAATCCGCGTAGCCCTATCTGACGGTGCTAGCAGCGGCGGTACCTGTGGCCGGCCTCCCCGCAGTAGTAGCAGAGCGGGCGGTTGTCAGGGGCACGCCAGACATCGGTCTTCCTCGGGGTGTAGCGCTGGCCGACAGGTGGGCGGTAGGGTGTCGGTGGCGCCGGCGTCTGGCCGACAGGTGGACGGTAGGGCGTCGCTGGCGGCGTCTGGCGACGGTACTGCGGCGGTGTGTCGTCTTGGCGTGGAGGAGGAGCATGACGGCGGGCTGCAGCAGCATAGCTCATAGCTTGCGGCTGCGGCTCTGCTAGCTGAGGCGCACCGAGTGAATGCTGGATCTCCTGGCGCACGACGTCGGCGATGGAATCCACTTGAGGTTGCGACGAAGGTAGAATTTTTCGCAGCTCCTCTTGCACGATTGCTCGAATCGTCTCACGCAGGTCGGCGGATCCTAGTGCTTGAACGTCGGCGTAGCTTGTGGTCGAGAAGCTGCGGTTGTATTGCCGTGTTCGCATCTCAAGCGTTTTCTCGATTGTTGTTGCTTCGAAGACAAATTCTTCGACGGTATTCGGCGGATTCCTCATAAGTCCAGCGAAGAGCTGTTCCTTTACTCCTCGCATGAGGAAGCGGACTTTCTTGTCCTCGGGCATGGCAGGGTCAGCGTGGCAAAATAGCCGGGTCATTTCCTCTGCAAAGATGGCCACGCTTTCATTTGGAAGTTGGACCCGTGTCTCCAGCAAGGCTGCGGCCCTTTCCTTTCGGACGACGCTTGTGAACGTCTCCAGGAAAGCGCTGCGAAAGGCGTCCCAGGTTCGAAGAGTGGACTCCCGATTCTCGAACCAGGTACTTGCTGCATCTTCCAGGTAAAAGTTGACGTGGCGCAGCTTGTCCTCGGAGTCCCAGTTGTTGAACGCTGAGACCCTTTCGAAGGTCTCGAGCCAGGTTTCCGGGTCTTCGAATGACGACCCGCGGAAAGTTGGCGGCTCCTTGGGCTGCCGGAGAAGTATCGGCGCAGGCTGCACGGGGTCGGTCATCGTCGCTGCGGTCGGTGTTGGGACCTGGGGCTGCCTGGTGTTTTCGGGAAGGACCCGTACTCTGGCTGCAGTCCCTTCTGCCTGCGGCTTGTTCGACGATCCGGGTTTTCTTTGCCGTCGTCCTCCTCGCGGCTTGGGCTTGGGTCAGCGCTTCGCGGGGGCGTCCGGATCATGGAAGCAGCAGCACCTCCACCAGATGTCACGTGGTCGTGACGTCGACGAACACAGCAGTCGGCGTTTGTAGGATGAAACTGTTTATTTGGCCGAACTTGTGGCCGGAAAATGACAACTAGAACTACAGCAATGCACGCTGTACAATGATAGCGGCGAACAGGGCGTCGTCCGTCGATCAACTGACAAGCGATCAAGCGCGTCGGCTTTTATACAGGCGCTATCGCACTTTCCAGCAATATCGCTGGTGGCGGCGTTATCTCTAGACAAAACTAGAACATTCGCGTGCGGGGCGCAATCTTAACAAACCGATCTACTACAATCGCGACGCTTCTAGAACACTACTTCGCGGACAGCGTCGAGCGTTGATAACCGTCCCTGCCGGTCAAATCCGAATACATCAAAACAAGACAAGAAGTGGGCGTGGCAATATGTAATGTTTTTTGTTGGCTTAAAGACGGTAGTTTGAGGTGCGGATATAGTACGGTGGCTTCCAGAACGTACGCGGTAGTCATTCAAGTTGGACACGCCTCGCCGGTAAAGTGAAAAAGCTCTAGACTTTCGACGGCGCGCGTTGTTGCGGCCGCCGGCGTGCACTCTTTTCCCTTGTTTCTGTTTGCTGTTTTCGTGGTTTGCGTACACTGCGATGACGTTGGGCGCTATAACAGAATCGAGTGAGTGTACGTGATTGTGGGAGTTATGTGCGCTAATTCTAGCGTATGACATGTCTGATCTCGACGTAGACGGCGTACGCACGCGCTGGGTGTCGTTCGGGCCCTAGTACTCGCATCTGTTTATCTGAGTATTTAAGGATGGGTTACGTTTGTAACACATGCGGTCAATAACCGCTCACGGCATGCCCCTGGCTGCCGGAGGATCTGCTTTGCTGTTTTGTTGTTAGCCTTTGTTATGTCTGTGTGAACCACTTATTGTGTAGGTTTTGCAAACCTTTACTGCAATTTCATTTTCTCATCATAATATCACGTTCTGCTTTTCAGATACCGTTTTTCATGGTGCTCACGCTGGACAGGAGCGACAACCTTGCAAGCCACAAGTCTGATGCCTCAAGCCGTCACCACTTTTTGATTTATTCTTAATAATCACAAGGAATAAATATGGAAACATGATGGCGATTTCTGCTGTTCATTTAGCACCATATGACACTGTGCACATCACAGTCACACATTTTAGTTGGCTATACTCATAGAAGCATGTAAATGAGGAATACCCAAACTTCTTAATTGGAAATCACAGACCATCTTTTCGCGCTTTCTATATAACTTTGCTGGAAAATATGTGTTGTTTTGACGAGTTTTATTAAAATAATGCTAAAACTGAACTATTCTTTTTTTACAGTCGCTGGGCAGAACGGCAAGTATTATTGGACTTGCTTAAAATGAATACTCCATTATTTTCAACAGTAGTCGCGCAAAAGTAGAGCAAGGATCAAATGAGTAGCTTAAAATACTTGAGTCGTTTGATGCTTCAGTGTGGGTCCCTTGACCCCCCTAGGAGCGTTACCGGCAAGAGTCGTCTGACTCCCTATAAGTGGTAACGTGATCCTCCCGATGAGAGTCTTTGCACTCTTCCTAGAGGTTCAGGGGACTCTCCTAGAGCGAGCCGACCCTGACCCACCAAGAGAGTCACCGTGACTATTTAAAGATAGTCCTATACGTGGCAAGTCAGAACTCTCCGAAAAGAGTCATGCATACTCTTTTTTTTCTTAGAGTGTACGCATTCGCGTGTTCCCTCTAACAGTGGACCGTACTCCGCATACACGTTCCACTTAAAAAGTACAGCAACATCGCTATGCAGACTCACGAAGGCGGTTGGCGACGTACGTTCTTTCCGGCCACGTCACTGTCTACGAAAACATGAAAATGTTATATCATTGCGTACGACGCAGATTACTACGTACTGTCGGCGTCAAATGAATCGCGAACAGCGCAGCGTGTGGCTCAAGCATTCCCAAGGTTATAGTATGCGCCGTCCAGTCATTACCGCGCAAATCTGGTTGGGCAACACTGCGAGATCCCCCTACACTGCGATATTGCCACAGGAAATAAAAAAGGAAAATAGAAGCTAAACTACAGCAGTTGACGGCGAGCGCTGCAACACAGTTCGTCAAAATCATGAGTGCTGTCGGCGCCGAATGAAACGCGAGCATACCATGTAGCTTGCAACCTCGTGATCAAGATATAGATACTCTCATGTGGTTTTCCGCTCGTGCGCCGCATTTATGCTTTCGATCGCACTGTGTTGCCAAACCGGATGTGCGTGCCAGTTAGTGGTGATGACTGAAGGGTGCGCACTATACCCGTTGATAATGCTTGGGCCAGGCGCTCCGCTTCCTGGTAGCGCTGAAATCGCTGCGCGCTGTGAAGATAACACGCGACGCACACATATTTATTCCCTTCAGGCACGTATAATGACGTGCTGTTGATGAACGTGATAACAGTGACACAACCTATTGAAATGCGCTGGACATATCTTTGCACGAAAGTCAACGTGGTAGGACGTGGCCGTGTGCATATTCCAAAGAGGTATGACAGTTCTGTTGTTATTAAACATGTTCGTATTGTGTTTTTCTGTGTAAGAATTTAATCGCCGGCTTGACGTACACGCACATGTTACTTATTTGTTGCAAGCGCTGCGAGAAGCTAAAGCAAATTTACACTACCTCAGGTATTTACCAATGACTGTTAAAGTAACATTAAAACGCTTTAAACGCGTAACCTTCAATAGGGCAGTCGTAGACGCTATTAAATGATGGCCAAATGGCAGTTTACGTTCTTTCGTGGAAAGTGTACGAGATTCGGTTAAAGTACCACGTGATGCGGCGCCTGCGCGCTGTAACCTTAGCGGCCTCAAATATGCCATGATGAATACTGCACGCTGAGCGAAGGCACGAAGAGGTGTTGAGCAAAGGAGATGGGTCAATTACCTTTTGACTTCCACCCTTTCCATGAGAGCGTGCCTGTTAAGTTAATAGACGTTATGAAGCATTATATATGCGATAAGTGTTGTATTTCTAATCTTGAAGCTGTGTCCGTATTTTGCTGCAAAAGGAGAGGGCGAGCACGCTTCATCGGCGGATGGCGCTGCATCGTAAACAAAAAAGGTGGCCCGCAAAACATCACCCGAAGTAAGGCATTTTCCTGAAAGACTCTTTAGTGAATATTGAAATAGACAATCGTTTGTAATGAAAAGTCATCTGCAGCTAACTGTCAAGTGGTACGCAATCCCGTGTACTGTGGATACATATTGCACCTAATTGTGTGCTAGTGAATGTTCTAGTTTCGAGCCTGTGGACTGTCAATTGGTGTGCTATTTTTCTCTGTTTGTTTTATTTGATTTCTTTATTTTCTGTTTTCGTTACAATAAGGTAACCATTCCTCTTTTTTCTTTTTTGCCGCAGGACTTAGAGAAACGGAGTAGTCGAGGTGCTTATACCACAGCAAGCAAATTATAACGGCACAAAGATTCGTCCACCGCATATCATTTTAGCTTGCCTGCTCGTACCTTCGGTCTGCGTTCAGCAGCTGCGTGTTCTACGGCACCACCAGTCAAAGTAAGTATTATTTCAAATATTTGGCTTGCATTTGCGCAGTTTTTAACACAAAAGTGTTTTATGCCGGGGTCCGCCAAGACTTACATGACGTATTTCTGTCACGGAAGTACATCAGCAAAATGAACGCCATCAGACAGCAATGAAAAAAAATCTGAGAGAAATTGCCGTTGGTGGGAGTCGTTTCCGTTGGGTGCCGATCGTTTAGCCCACTGAGCTACCGCCAAACGCATTACAGAGGCTACATGAATGCGCCTTTTATCTTTCACACTATCCTCTCGCAGTGCTCTTGGTTCGATGGATGGATGGATGGATGGATGCTATGAGCGTCCCCTTTTAGAGGGGCGGTGACATCTGTGCTCGAAAAGAAGAAAAACAAAAAAACGCGCCGTTGCTACGACCCTCTCATTCGGCGCGTTTCCAATACAAGTTTAATTTCGTCAACGCTTTAACACACCGTGAGGTGGCTGCTTTAGCACAAGTACGGCCGCTACATAAAAAAAAAACAGGTGCGGCCTGCTGCGTGGCGCCGAAACGGCATCCGGGGCCTAGTTCTCCTTGCGCCCGCTCTGGCGCCACCACACCGGTACTGCCGTTCACCGAGAAGCGCTTCGACAGTCGCGTTTGTGCGCGCGACACTTACTGCAATCAGGCCGTAGATTACGCGTTTTATAGCTGCACATTACAGGTTGAATATTGAAGTCGTTATTAGAAATGCCGATTACCCCACATAAGTGAACAGTTTGCCCTAGGACTACCAATATTTTGTAGAGTGGGCCTCAGTACTCTTCATGAAGGTTGGCCGCTTTACTCACCTTAAATTAAAAGAAGTTCTCGTTATTACGAATTATGCTGAGTATATTTACGTGTTTCTTCAAGACGAAGTAGTGAGTGATGCAGGCACTCAGGAGTGTGGCCGCCTTTTCTCCCGAAATTTGACTTTTCCTCTATCTCTCCATTCTCGGCAATGAACAAGCGCAACAGGTTATTAAAGTCGCATGACATGAAATCAGTAGCACGTAAAGGAACGGCGGCAAAATAAGATACACAGAACTGACAAGCGCTTGTTCTGTGTACGTTTCTTCCTTTTGTCTCCCGTTTTTTTTTTCTTGTTTTTTTTTACGCGCTACTCATTTTAGCTCTTGCCCGTGTTTCTGACGGCATGTCTCTCCCAACAGCTTCACTCGCCCCTGCACTTGGCATGAAACTCACCTTGTTAATCCTCCTCGTGCACCCTCCTTCCCCCAAGAAAAAAAGTTTTGGCTTCGTGCCTGGATGTACGTTATTATGTCACGAATTGGAAACCACATATTAATGTAGGCGAGCTTGTGGAAAATTTATAACTGCATGGGCAGGCGACAGAAGGGTGAAATGATTCGACGAACGCCTTAACACTTTTACTGCAATTTTATTGTAACTAACGAAGAGCTTATTCACAGGCGGAAAACTTTCCTTGACAGAGGTTTATGCGACAACGTCCAGACTCGCTCTACAGTTGGACTTGCATTGCCAGCCCAATTGGCTATAAGAGGCCGCAGCAACGTTTTAAAGAATACATTGAAGAGCTCCTCAGTGTGAGCGTGGTCGTTTTTTTCACACATGAAATGCCCACAGTGAGTGAGATGTGGTAGCAAGGCTGACGTCAGATTGTGGCACAACTTGCTGCTTTTTCTGACGTCGTCTGCCTTCATGACACGCTGAACAAAGGTGCAAGTGAGCTTGCAAAGCCCGACCATTTCCATCCTTGGGTACGCCAAGCCCCCATTGTTCATGTTTTTGATGAGACCGTGGAGTGGTCCTGTCGCTTCTGCTGTTTGCAGCAGGGCATTGTACGACTCGCATGGCACCTGGATAGCAGAATGAAATGCCTATGAGTGCCAGAACTCGATAGTGTAAAACGTGTTCTGCTAAAGTGTCATAGGAGTATAAATATGCAGCGTGAACTTATGCACATGCTTTAATAATTGTAAACCACTCTCATATTAGGTCGAATTTAAAACACCGGTTGCGTCCACGCGTGCACGAAAAAAACTTCATACCTTTTTCTCACATGCTCTCACAACGTATCCAGCAAGAAAAGCTACTGGTGCTAGCTCAAGATCTGCTTCTGCTTGAGGCCGCAGCGTCAGATATGCCAGCTCACTGGAAAGCTCCCTGGTAGCACGCTCAACAGCAGCTGGTAGGGTGCATGTGTTAGCATCTGGAACGGACAACCGCACGGGCGCCTCCATTTCGGAAGAAAGCGGCGCGTTTCCATCCCTAGCTGCTTGAAGAATGCCAACCTGTAACATAAAGGCAATTATATTGGATGAAACGTTGGATGAGTGCACTTCAGAATATTTTTAGGCAGTACCTTGAGCAGTTTCTCCACAGTGAACACTGCAGTCCTGGCATACACCCTGTCGTTGCCGCCGTTAAACTGCCGGAGGCAGCTAAACAGTGATTCTATGGGGTCGCTGTTCAGGCCACGTTTCAAGACGTAGCGGTAACTGAAATTGAGAAAGTGACCTATATAACACATAGATGCTGAAGCTGAGGCGAAAAAAACCTACTTGATGTGGTCAAGAAGGTGTTCAATCAGTGCCACTGTTGATCGTGTTGTGAGAGTTGTCGCTTCGTACCTCTCTTTTGTCATTCGCATTGACCGGCCGCCTTGTATATAGAGGTCCTCAAGGTAGCAGACAAAATCTATTTCCAGCCAGGACAGCCTTTCATCGTCTGTCGTGTAAAATGGTTCCTGATGCTGTCCGCCTGCCTTCACTGCCCCGATATCATGAAGGGCATACGATTTCGCAATCATCTTCATGATACTGATTGTTGTAGCGCTGTTTCTGAATTGGCTTGCATCAGGATGACATTCGGGGTTTTCTTGAAGAAATTGAAGCGTGGCTATTGTTGGGAGAGAAAATATTTGCCTCGCCCTGCACACTTTCATTTTGTCTAGGTTGTTGGGTTGCACGTGCGCACGGTAAGAAATCTGACCGGCTTCACCAGCAACTGCGACTGAATTTCAAAAAGTTTCTTTAGGTAGAAACCACCTTCAATGAGCCCTTCGCCGTCCGTCATCTCTCGTTCAAAAAAATTAGTGCGTAAGTTCTTTATGAGGTGATTGGGGTCGAAAGACAAAAACAGTGGGTGACCTTTTCGCAGAGGGTCGGGCGCAACATGAACAAGGGTGCCATCTTCTGAGAGACGTTTGAAAAGAGAAACGTTTGTTTGGTGATTGTCAGTGACGATTCTCGCAATACGAAAACCGACATCCTCGGCTGCTTTCATGACTTCCAGTGTCATTGAAAAAAGTTAGTCGTTCTTGGGGCATCTTGTGAAAAAATAGCCCACCGGTATGACATAGGCTGTTGACAGTCCTCGTAGGAGGAAGCATAACAAGCGGTTTGCCACTTGAGGAACTGCACTTGTCTCTTCCTCGCGATTCATGTCAACAAGACCAAATATCCTGTCCACTTGTTTGTCGTAAATAACTTTCTGCGCAATGGCCACCTCATCTACACCGAGTGAGCAGTACATTTCCTGTTCGACGGATAGCCCTTCGAGCTCCACACGCAGCCGCTCCCTTATCAGTGAGGTCACACCGACTTCGCCGGACGAGTGACCTACATACTTTTGAAGCGTAGCACGACATGGGAGCTTCAAAAGGCCTCTCCTTCGAGCATGCTCGTACCCTTTGTTTGAACAGGCTTTCCATAAAACACATTCCCGCAGGATTACGTCATCGTAGACGGGCTTTTTCTTGCCTAAACTGGCCACTTGGTTGCTGATAAAAACGGCAGCTTTGTCTCCTTCTTGACCTTTTTATTGCGATAGCAATTATATGGACAGTCTCGGCTGGAAAATGTCCGTCCCCGTCGCCGTCATTCACCGTATATGTATAAGTTTGTATATATATAGAAAAGCCACAAAGAAAAATAATTCAGAAATTCTTTCCGACGCGCGGTATCGAACGGGCGACCTCTCGCTTTGCATCCCGCCGCGTTAGACGTTAAACCACGACAGCACCGTCTCTCAGCCTGCTAACGGCCAGCTATTTATATACACCATGTAATTCAGCATGCTTTCTTAGTGGCCACATAGATGGCGCGACGTGCGCGCGTGTGGCGCGCTTTAAAGATCGTCGCCCCGCTCCTGCGAACGCCGTTGCTCTTCGCTCTACAGGGCGTGGTCGCTTTCGTGCGCTTATCTCGAGGAAAGAAGGGGCGGCCCGTGGGGTGCTTCGCTTCGCTCGCTGCGGCGGCCGCGTTTGCGAAAGGAGCGCGCTGTTCAAGCAGAAATAAGTAACAACTGTGACAATTAGTTCGCGCTAGCCTTGTGTGTACCTGTTCGTTCATGTTTGAGCAGTGCGCTTCAAGTGTCGAGCGGTGACGCATTAGTTCCCGCTCGTCCTGTGTGCGTTCTTTTCGTGCGTCCTTTGGGCTCGAGCGACGTGCTGGCAATTTCGAGCTGCTTTCCGTTTTTCGCGTTACATTACAATATATTGCTATCGCACTCATTGCTTCGCCGTTGCGGCGAAACTGACTTTTTTTGTAATGCATTAATTAAAGCCTGACCGTCTTCGTTGCTTTCGCAAGTTAAAAGGCGTTCCTTTATTTCATCTCGATCGGCCTGCAATTTTTTTAACTGTTCTCCTTGACGAGCAACTTTCTTTTTGAATCTGTTCACTGCTCTTTTTGACTCCTCCAAGAGATGCGCAAGATCTAATGTGGTTTGGTAGGCCTGCTCTACAGGAAAGCTATGTTCTGTGCTCGGTTCTGAAGCCGACTGTGGAACGAACGCTTCGATGTCGTCTTTCACAGGGTGCGAGGAACTTTTGATCTTAGGGCTTTCTCCTGAGCTTTCACAATCACCTACCCCAACTATTGCGTCATCAGCTGCATTCATTCGCCGGCGTTTTCTGGGCTGCGCGTTCTTTTTTTGCATGTAGTGCGGATAACCGGGAAACACAGTCGGGACCGCAGTCGGAAGCAAAATCCTAATCTTCGTGTTCTTTTTATAGTCATCCTCAGTGAAATGTAATGAACATACCAGCGACCTGTCGCTTGGCTCCCACTTATTTGCTATCCCTGATGGTCCTCGGCGAGAAATAAGCTTCACACACGCTTCCCGACGCTGTAGATCGCTAGGGAATTCGTGGTACTTCATAGTAGCGTCTTTTCTCGCGTTTGAATTGCACAGCAGCACACAACAGCTTCGCGGCATCTCACCGCTGGAAAAACCACCCGCCACAGACGCGCACACCATATAAACGTTCTCAGGCGCAAGAAACATGAGGGAAGCTACTCACACACATGATCACACAAAAAAGCACACGAACAACGCATACATTCCGAGCCGACCACATTGTAGCACCACGGCCGCTTCATAATGGTGGCACGAACTGGCCTCTGCTTTGCGGACCGTGCTAGTGGCGTCCTCAACAAAAACTGCGGCCGCAACTGTGAACTCGACCGGGACGCGCTTGCCCATTGACGGCGACGCGACGCAGCAGGCCGCACCTGTTTTTTAAAGACGATAGTCTTTCTTGGGATACTTAAACAGAGAAATTTTGGTCAGTCTTTCTGTTTGTCGCACGTCACTCGATTCAGCCACTCGGCCAAAGCTGAAGCACTTGCCCAAGGGCCAGTCATCTTGAACGGCTGACTAGGTTCATACTTGTGTACATTGTCGATCAAAAAGCAAACATTACGCATATGTGAGGCGCAACATCACTTGTTAAGTATTAGATGGTGTGTTCCTTTAATAGAAAATGCATACATACCTAATTCTAAAGACCCCTAGTTTCTTAAGCTGCGCTGAAAATGCGACTGCGCTGAAACTTGCCTTCCTCCGTGCCCTCTGCACGAGCTCATTGTTTTGTTTCGGTTTCGGTTCTGTACTGCATTGTACGAATGCCATGGGGCGCAGGGGCGTAGCCAGAAATTTTTTTCGGGGGGGGGTTCAACCATACTTTATGTATGTTCGTGCGTGCGTTTTTATGTGTGCGTGCCTATACGCAAGCAAAATTGAAAAATTTCGGGGGGGGGTTGAACCCCCCCAACCCCCCCCCTTGGCTACGCCCCTGATGGGGCGCCGCTCTGGCATTTCTGTTTTACCCAGGCGACGTGTAAATAAAAGTGTGTGTGGAGAGTACTCGTTGAGTGCGGACGTTTCTTCTGCTTCAGCGCTTCGCGCGAAACCGCGTGTTTGGGCGGGCTGGCGTCCCCGCCGGTCGCGTTGGTCACCGCCGGTCTTCGCCTGCTGCTGCGCCGGGACTACCAGCCCGCAACACAGCACTCATGTTTCCCGACGTATTGCCAGATGGCGTCCATATCTCACGCAGCGCCTCTTCTATCGTCTTTAGACGACATTTGCAGCGAAGCACGCAGATACGCGGCCAATTTTTTTTATGTAGCGGCCGTGGCACAAGCATCGCTCATAGCATCCATTCATATCGAAAAATATCCCTCCGACGCTCGCCTGGCTGTCGCACCGCGTTCCCCGCCCGCCCTGTGAGAAGTAACGATCAGGCTAGAGGGAAGGCACGACGGGCATAGCGTTTCTCTTCCCGTTTCACGAAGCTTTAAAGGAGTGCATATCGAATATCAGTGTTTACTATGTGCTTGTTGATGCCTCTTTGCACGGGATTCACCATATGCGGTGTCCACGTATATGTTAAGAACTTCAACTACGGCAAGGGTTAAATCATGATCATAGGCATTAGTCGTCGGTACGGAGATGTGCCACTAGGCGTCAACGTGAGTGTGATGCGTCCGCATCAAGCGGTGGTATATCTGCCAAACAACAGTTGACATTCTACAAGGTCCCGTATACCAGTGCATTTTAAACAATGAACTAATTCTGTGACGACACGTTTCACTTTCGTGTTATACCGCTTCCTGTGGCAGTAGAATCATCCATCTTTTTTTTGCTTCTTTAATAAAGTTAAGTACTGAAGGCACATTCTGACACGTCTTTCGTTGTGCTATTCTAGCCGCTTTTCGGTTGGCAAGCACGCACTTGCGCGTCCAATGTATTGGACAGCAGGACCCAGTTTAGGTTTCCCTCGACCGACGCGGCACTTGTATGTCTTGCGTGCGCTGCTGTGTAGCATAATCGATAATTTGCTTGTTTGTCATGAATCATTCATTGTACACTTCTATGTATTTGGGAGACGACCAAATATGAGTGATTCAACTGCGGACCGTATCCTGAATAAAATTGCCGGAGGCGACACATAACAATTGTCTGACCTTCCAGACAGTGATCATGACACAGAGCTACATTCCTTTTCTGTCCGCCATGGATACGTGCATGGAACGGAGCTCAGAGGGCAATGGCAATGTGGAAGAAGCCGACGTTGTTCCCACAACAACACCTATCATATGGAACGTAGATGACATGGGATACAGCCTGCACTCATTAGTTAAACCCATAGATCATAGATTACAGTGACTGTAGCCGATAACATTTGGATTTTAGTTTCCGGTGGCTAAATTCCTGAGTAAACATTCCTTTGCGTACAGGAAAATAAAACAACTGTAGCAATGAGTAACGCTATAGTAGGTCGTCCTCTCAAGTGCTCCCTAGTGGGTCTCTTTACTGTGCATTGATCGTGGACGCCGCTAGTGCTAAGGGTCGGTGGCTTCAGCTACCGGTCGAGCCTTACGCCAGCGTTCAATACACACCTTTTCAAATGGGGGAGAGTGCTACGCCCTAACTAACGTCCGACCTGCAATGCCGTACCATCCATTTAACCATGTGTAAAGACTCATCTCGGAACACGTCCCAGCAAAAGCACCCTTCTCCGTCCGCCCTGTGCTCTACTCCGCCTCACCATAAGGATCCTCCTGTTTTCGGCTGCACAGAGAAAAATGACGAAGGACTGGCTGTCGACCTACGAGCGAGTAAGCGTTCTCAACAAATGCTGTCATGTCGTAAAATTGAGCCATGTGCTCTTTAACCTAGCTGGTGTGGCCAGCCTTTGGTACACCAAGCACGAGACGGAAATTCCGACATGGGCCTTGTTAAAGGCTTGAGTAGTTGCTGTGTTTGGTCGCCCTACTGTGCGGAAGGGGCGCGCGAAATCGCGCTTGCGGGAACTTGCACGGCTGCCGGGGGAATCATTCACAAGCTATATTGAAGATATGCTGGTCTTGTGTAAAGGGGCTGACACCACGATGTCTGAATCCTAAAAGATCAAAAGCTTCGTGAAAGGCATAGAGGACTCTGCCTTCAACGTGCTTCACGCGAATAAATCATCACATTATGCCACAATTACGAGGAGCTAAGCAGGCAGCACAGGCTGTCTTGTCGCCCTCTGCCGCGCAAGAAACACAATGCTGGTTTGACCACCATCTCCAACCAGGCCGCACTGCTTGCGGACATAATAGCGTTCGTCCGGCAGCAAGTTTCGCGGCAACTCTCCTTGGTGCCTTTCATTCACGATGCATGTGCAACTGCTCGCCGAACATCACGCTTGCGTTCCGCTACGCGATCGATCAAGAAATCGCCGACGCCGTGCCAGACAACTGCCTACACCTTCCCAAGCGGGGCCTTCGAACAACGCTGAAGTCGTTCCCCACCCCGATAGGTCGCTGTGCCAGCACCGCTCAGTTATGTCAAAGTCGTCGGCAGGACCAACCCACTCTCTACTCGTGTACCTTTCAGTTATGCAGACATCGGGCCTAGGCCGTATGCACAGCGTGCCATGCAGACCTACCGCCAGCCTCTCCATGAAGCGAGACCTTCGACGTGGACGAGGTCCACTTCAGCGAACCGGTGGCGAACATCGACCTTCGGCCTATATGCTTTTCCTTCGGCTTCCTCGGCGGTCACACCGCACAGGGTGCAGCCAACTAGCGCCGCGCCATCCGGGACAAGCCGTCCGAGCCGTCCATATTACGACCCACCTTCCGCTATTTCACCGACATACCTTCCACCGCCCAATAACTGCCGTTCTCCGTCTCCGCGTCGTCGCTTATTATCACCGATGCGGCCTCGTCCCGCCAGTCGGGAAGAGGAAAACTAACAGTCGCAGCCCAAGAGGCAAGGGCCGCGACACCGTCGAAATGTACAAGTCCTTGTCGCAGCTCGTACAGTGAGATAGAAGTGTTTGTCGACGGCGTCCGCGCATCTGTACTCGTAGACACAGGAGCTGCCGTACGTATTACGGACGCCGAATTTCGCCGCTTACTTCGGTAAGTGACGATGCCCCTTACCCGATTGCCTCTACGCACGGCCAGTGCTAAGCAAATTCACCCCTTTGCGTCTTCTACTACTCGTGTCGACATTGAGGGCATTGTGCACACCATCGAATTCATCATGTCTTCCCGCTCTGATGATATCATTCTCGACGGGGACTTTATCTCGCGCCACTATGCCATTATCAACTGCGCACGAGTCGAAAGAGAATTATCGGCACTCTTACATTTGGCAACCTTAACATTCCGCTGCATTTCAGAAAACTCATCGCCACAGCCGACACCTAGGTTCCTCCCCATGCGTCAACAGTTTTATTCATGTACTGAAGTGGCCTCTCGGATGCCGTTGCATTATTTTCGCCGGCTGGCCTTTTCTCGGGCGGAAGGGACTGTTGCTCCCACTTGCTACTGTGTACATCACAAAGGGCACTAGCGAAATTTTCGTTTGTAACCCTTTTCCACGCCCTATCGTGCTGCTAAGACGGAAATGTGTTCGAACCGTGGAAGCCATCGATGACGTGCAAGCTGCCCTACTAGTGCTATCTCTACATCGGTCCGGTTGCTCAGCGATGTATTTGATTCCTCTATTGCTGGAACCCTTACAGCGGAACATCGCACCCAGTAATTCCATTCTTCCATCGACGTAGGACAACCTTCCCTGGGCCGGACGTCAACTGTAACGCATCACATCGACACTGACTCTCAACCACCACTGCGCAAGCGCCCGTATCTCGTTCGTTTGCAAGAACGGCGTGTCATCAACGAAGAAGTACGACATGCTACGGCGCGAAGTAATTCGACCTTCGAAAAGCCCAAGGGCGTCTCCTGTGATCCTTGTTACGAAAAAGGAATGGTTCGTAAGGTTTGCATGGATTAACGGCAGTTCAACAAGATCACTCGCAAGGACGTTCATCCCCCCCCCCCCCCCGCATAGACGACGCAGTAGGCAGCCTGCAAGGAGGTGAATTATTTTAATCTCTGCATTTCCGCTCAGTGCATTGGCAAGTGCCAACGGCTGAAATCGATCCGCTGAAAACAGCCTTCATGACGCGCGACGGCCTGCACGAATTTAACGTCGTTCCTTTTGGGCTTCGTAATGCGCCCGCGACAATTGAGCGCATAGTTGACACAGTTCTGCGAGGCTTGAAGTGACACGCACGTTTGTGCTAACTTGACGACGTCGTCGTTTTTGCGCTTGACTTCACCGCGCACCTCGAACGACTCCGGCGTGTTTCGATGAGCTTATGAAACGCCGGCTTTCAAATAAATGTAAACAAGTGCCGATTCGCTGCATAGCAATTTACGATATTTGGCAACGCCGTATCTAAGGATGGAATTCTCATTGACCCTGCCAAACTCCCGGCCTTTGCTTAATTTCCTAAGTCAACGTCCATCAAAGAATTACGCAGCATTATTGGGCTGTGTTCGTACTTCAGACGCTTCATTCGAAATTTTCCCACCATAATTTCACCCCTGGCGAAGCTCCATAGCACCAACGGGCCCCTCACCCGTTGTCACCAGAGTATGACGAGGCGTTCACTAATCTCCGTCGCTTGCTGACGTCTCCCCCAATGTTCCGCCTCTACGACCCGACGGCCCCCGCAGAAGTTCATGGGGCGGTGCACCCCTCTGGTGGTGGTTTTGCGCACCCCACAGAGGTGCACACGTCAGTTGTCTCACCGGCTAAAGATTGGACCGAAGGAAGGCGTTCCTACTGTTTTCGGCACCACACAATCTGGCCTCGCTCTGAAAAAGCACTAGTCCTGCTGTGAAACGTCAGGAGTGGCGCAGGGTAAAGCACCGAAACCATTATGTGGAATTTTGCTAGCGTCGCGTATAGGATTCCTCCTTGTGGAGCCTGTTATCACCGTCAGACAAGAGGGTGCCTCAGTGATCGCCCTCGGTTGCAGGACAACAACATCCGGGAAAAAAAAGTTTTTCTGTCGCGATCCTTGGCTGCCAGCCAGCATTTTAGGAAACATCTGTTGTCATGCAACACAGGGACGAGCGCACCCTCGTCATCGTGGAAGCTGCACAGATGGCACGGGAGCGATTGTCCGCTGCGGTGGTGTAGCGGTTACGGTGTTCGGCTGCTCACCCGAAGGTCGCGGGTTGGATACCGGTCGCGGCGGTAGCATTTCGATGGAGGCGAAATGCTAGAGGCCGGTGTACTATGTGATGTCAGTGCACGTACAGAACACCAGGTGGTCGAAATTTCCTGGAGCCCTCGACTACGGCGTTTCTCATAATCATATCGTGGTTTTGGGACTTTGAACCCCAGCAGTTATGATACGAGAGGGAAGATCTTGCGTTAGAAAGCAGTCTACGATCCTTATCGCAAAAGAGGTAATGTTCTTGGAAGACATTGGTCCGCGCATGTGGTGGCCACCGTAATCTCACCTACTGTGTCTAATCTTCTTAACTCGTGTGCTGTTAAACTTCTTTTTTTGGGGGGGTGGGGGGGATTCTGATAAGTTATGACACTGTTATTCAGTGCACGTGTTGATCCTGGTTTTCGGCACTGTTCCCATAACGTATATAATCTTTTCTGTATTTCCCAAGAAAACCGAGTTGCAAGCAAGCGCCTGACGTTTGTTCGCCCTAGTCCACGTCGTTTTAGAGCTTCATCCACTTCGTTAATATTGCAACACCAAATAGCCCGAACTACCACCCTACTCTTCGTCACTATCCCATTGAGGCATGAATTATGATACTGTTGGTGAATGTATTAAATACCAACAAGTCGTTACGAGGCGCTGGCCGTTTCATCGGAAGTAATTGAATGTAGTATGAAGTTCGACCGTTTGCTAGTTGGTCAAATTTTATATCGTGCGTACGTTATTGTTGGGTTTTATCAAAAAAGTCAGTTTCGCCGCAACGGCGAAGCAATGAATGCGATAGCAATAAATTGTAATGTAACGCGAAGAACGTAAAGCAGCTCGAAGTTGCCACCGCGTCGCTCGAGCCCAAAGGACGCACGAAAAGAACGCATACAGGACGAGCGCAAACTAATGCGTCACAGCTCGACACTTGAAGCGCACTGCTCAAACATAAAGCAGGACGCACGAAACGAACGAACAGGTACACAAAAGACGAACGCGAACTAATTGTCACAGTTGTTACTTATTTCTGTTTGAACAGCGCACTCCTTTCGCAAACGCGGCCGCTGCAGCGAGCGCAGTAATCTTCGTGCCCCCCGCTCCACCCTAGAGGCCGCCCCTTCTTTCCTAGAGATAAGCGCACGAAGGCGACCATGCCCTGTAGGGCGAACAGCAATGGCGTTCGCAGGAGCGGGGCGACAATGTTTAAAGCGCGCCACGCGCGCACGTCGCGCCATCTATGTTTTCACTAAGAAAGCATGCTGAAGTATGTGGTGTATATAAATAGCTCGCCTTTAGCAGGCTGTAAGCTGTTGCTGTTCGTGGCCTAACGTCTAATGCCACGCGCTGGCACGCGAGAGGTCGCACGTTCGAGTCCGCGCGTCGGAGAGTTTTTTCTGAATTATTTTTCTTTGTGACTTATATGGTGAATGACGGCGGCCACCGACGGCAAATATCAGCCGAGACTGTCTATATAATTGCTATCGCAATAAAAAAATAAGTGAACGACCAGGTAGAAGTTGATAGATAGAATCATTGGCTGCAAGCGTTGAAGCGGCTTGGACATTTTTTGCCACTACTATCGCTAGCAGCACGTCACACATTACAGTGCCTACCAAAGTGGTTGTTTTCAACACTAAGCAAAAACTTTCAAACGTGCTCCTGCAGTGCTTGCAAACTTAAGTTTGTCCAACACAGTGGCGATTCTTACAAATCTATATTTACCGACGCATGGAACCAGCCGGTGGTACCACCTGGCAGGAGTTATGTGCTGGTATACAGATTGCCTCGAAAGACCCTACACGATGAAGAGAAATACTGTGCAACTTCTCTGAAATACTGTGCTGTAAAAGTATCGCAATTGGTTACCCTATGTGATTTATTTATTTGTTTATTTATTTATTTATTTACTGTACCCTCAGGGACTCGAAGGCATTACAGAGGGGAGTGGGGATACATGAAGAATACAATAAACAGCAAATCATAAAGGAACAAAAAAAGTAAAAGTACAAAGGCGCTGGCGCATACTCAGAACAGGACAAATAAAAGGGAAAATAGCAGTGGGAATACACGAGAACAATTTTGATAATAGGAGAAAAAAATTATACAAAGAGGAGCAAGCATAAATATATTCACAAGACAGCAATTGTTTTACGGAACATATTATTATCTGCTATGTCAGCAATGTCATGGGGAAAGGCATTCCAACTGACACAAGTTCTCGGTACGCACGAGTCATGAAAACGATTAGCTTGACAAGATGGAATCCGAACTTTATTGTGGTGGTCAATGCTAACTGATATGTACGAGGGCCTTGTGAGTAATTTGTTTTTCAGATAGTTGTTGTAGTAAATTTATGAATAAGACATAATGAAGCTACACACCTGCGATGGCTGGCTACAGGAAAATGAGTAAAACTTCGACCCAAAAGCATTGCACGTTTAGCAGATGTGAGAATGTCATGACGCCGTGTAACGGTGCACGATACTTATACTGGTCAAAATGTGATCAGTTAGCAGCACCAGTGGGGCCTCAACTTATCACGTGATAACGTCGGAAACAACACTGTAATAAAAGTAGCGCTAGAGGTAAACCTGGGCTACAGTAAACTGTCAAAACACTTATCCATCGCCACAGTAAGTACCAAAGTTAGCGGAGAAGGGCGTCAAAAGCGATATCTTACGTGGGGAGCGCTTATGATGTCCCCAGTGCTCTTCTCTCTAGCTTTGGAAGTCACAACATTACTTCAAAGCATAGTGCGCCTAATATAGTACAATACATGCGCATGGTCAACACTAAGTCCATACAGTGGATACCTATTGTAACTAGAACGAACACAGACGATAGACCGGACCCAAATATAAACACGCACGGCGTGTGAGCCTCAATATCTTCTTAGTTACTATGCGCTCGCTCTCAATAGCAAGATACACCAGTCGCACGTGCGGCTGGCCGTGTGGCTGCGTCTACCGAGGTGCCTCCACGCAGGAACATTTCTGGTTCGTTCGCGGGAGCTCGCACTTTAGCAAACCCTAAGGACTATTTCGTCTACGCAAGCGCATGCCACTGTCACAACTCTCAGTAACGCTATACTAAACGTTGACATGCGGACGCGTGTTTCTCATTCTATGGGCCTCCTTCAAGGTAGCGCGTGGACCACAAACACTTGTGCTGTACCATGCACAGCGATCGAATGGCAACACTCGAAAGGCGATGCATCGAATGTACAGTACGGCCCACTATTAGAGGGAATGCGCGAACGCGTGGCCAGCGGCCCGCGTGGCGCAAACTGGCGGCTACATTTGTAAACGCGGCGCACGCGCATAAAGGCGTGAGGGTGCGCTTGCCGATGTATGTACGTCTGCTACTTTCCGACCCTGCGCTTGCCGAGCGCTGGATATTCAGCGGTGCGATTCATGCAGCCGCCAGTTTGCCTGCGCCGCGTCGAGTAAACAGCAGGCAGAAAAAAGAGTGCGGTTTGTATGTTGCTGTGGTTTCTCGCCAGTTGTGATGCGATGTGATTCCTGGCCACAGCGGACGAATCTCGGCTGAGCGCGAAATACAAAGAAAAGCCATGTGCTTATATTCAGGAGCACGTGAGGAAAGCTCTTGTGGTTGAAATTAGTTCGAAGTCTCGCAATACGGGTGACACCTAATCATATCCTTGTTATGGCTCGCGGTAGCCCGGGAAAGTTTAGTTTTTAACTCGCGTGGGTTTTTGATCGTTGAAGCAATATCCGCAGAAGCTCCATATTTCGAATATGCGATAACATGCACTTTTATGAAAATTATTGGAATTCAACATTTGTGCGCACATAGATATGGTGTGCGTAGAACGACACATAGGAGTACACAAGGAGGAGAAAATGTATTTATATTTTTGTGACAGGGTATAACAAGCAGGCCAGGTCTACCCTCGCAACATAAGAAGAATCCAAAGGTGGTGTATTATAACACGTCTTTGCTTTGTAAAACGCAAAATAAAATGTAGATCTGTGCAAGGAAAATTGGACTAAGCGGAAGATAGGACCAGGTATTCAAAACATTTACACTGGTAATGTCTCTCAATAAACTGGTTATCCCCAAACGCCGGTTTTCCAGGCTCCGGGAATTTGGTTTCTTCGTTTTAGGGGTCTAGTGTAACGTATGGTTGACCCTTTGCTTTTCCTCTTCATATGAACCTAAATTACTTCGTGTTCAAACAATGTGCCATAGACTTTGTTTAGTGTCGAAAGGCACCACCTCCCCCGTCAAAGACGGCCTTCATCTTTGTGGACAGAGACCTGTACAGTGCTTCCGTTAAGGGCGAATGGCACTTCAGCCGCTCCCTCTCTTCATTTCCAGCAGCCCAGAGGCCATCCACAGATTTTCCATGAGGACTTCGGCGGGAACACGGTGTAAGAGAGATGACTTCATCCTGCCCCACAAATTTTCAATTATGTTCAAGTCCGGGCAGAGTCACTCGACGCTGCCGTAGTAGGACGTCCGCTTTCTTGGCAGTGTGAACCGGCGAGCGGTCGTGCCGGAAAATGCAGCCATGCTGCGGGGAGATGTGACTGTTAAAGTACGGCGGGCTGACTATGTCCAGAATGCTAAAGTACTTGTACGCTGTGAGGGCCTGTTGTATGCGTACATGTGGTCCGAGGCCGTCCTAGGTAACACAGCCGCCCGCCACGGTGGTCTAGTGGTTATGGCGCTCGACTGCTGACCCGAAGGTCGCGGGATCGAATCCCGGCCGCGCTGGCTGCATTTTCGATGGAGGCGAAAATGTTTGAGGCCCGTGTACTTAGATTTAGGTGCACGTTAAAGAACCCCAGGTGGTCGAAATTTCCGGAGCCCTCCACTACGGCGTCTCTCATAATCATATCGTGGTTTTGGGACGTTAAACCCCAGATATTATTATTATTATTAGGTAACACAGCCCCAAACGCTCACAACAGTCCTTCGGCTTGCTGCTACTCGATGAACAAACTCGGGCCTGAACCTACAGTAGTAACAAACACGAACGGAAAAAAGTTGTAGAAGCCTGTATAGTGCAGCCCTCTTCTTTTGCAATGTCAGTCATAATATAGCGGAAGGGACTACACGACGCAAAATCAATTTTAGACTATTAATACAAAATCAAGGGTTTGATTGTCGGTCGCAGAGGCTTTCATATTTCTGGTGTAGGCTTGTTTACCAACCGCCGTATGGGGCACGATGGTTGTATGATTAGGAGCGTGGAAATGCTAAAGGAATTCCGATGGCGCCACTTGGGTGAGACTCTATCCTTTTCTTTGACATCGGCGCGTGAAAACTCAAATTTACAGTTTGCTGTACTTTGACAATTATAGCAAGGTAGGGAAACTGGAGAGGACGTAAGAGAATAAATTCGAACATACCGAGTGCTATCTGGGCGCCAGGCACGAACCATCTGGTCCCATTTCGTAGTGAAGGTGCACTCGTCGCTTCAGACAACTCTGCTCCAGTCGTCAGCTGCCCATGCTTCGTGCCTCTGGGCGCTTCGTGCCACTGGGCGACAGGCGCTTCGCCTTGTTGACGTTTGTCAGCAGCAGTTTTTTCACTGCCATCCTGCTCTTTTGTCCTGCTTCAGATAGGCTTCGGTTCAGAGCTGCTTTTGAATGGGTCAATTGAAAACACTGGCGTATTTCTTTAACTGAAGCTAGTGCGTTGTCAGCTACAATTGCAACAATAGTCATATCTTTTTCCTGAGTTGTCACTTGTGGCCGTGTTTTTCGATGGGTGTCCTTGATTCTCTTTTAATCCCTGTATCCTGCATAATTTTGTTGACTGTTTTAAGCGGCCTGTTCCCCATGGCAGCGACAGCGCACTGACTGTATTCCTTTGTGTAGAGCTCGGCTATGCGGTACCTTGCGTCCTCGGGTATCCTGTCCATGCCGCATCTAAGAGCTAGCATGCTAGCACTACCAAAAATTCATGCAGCGACGAAGTACGTACGCCCCCAGCTGTGGAATTTTGTGGAAGTGATAACGAATCCTGCTACTTGCGTAAACTAGTGTCAGTGCTCACCGAAAAGTTAGTCCTGAGCTTTCCGTATGCTGATCGCACCAGCCGGCCGTTTTTAAAAAGAGACAAGAAATTTGATGCCCAGTACAGCGAGCATAGCAAGCTTGTCCGTCCAACCATAGAAATGTACAATGCCGCAACTCACGCTGAGCGCTGTGGCAGCGAACTAGCAAACGACGTGGGGCATGAAGCGCCCTTGTGATTCGACGCGCATGCTCCGCGTTTCCAACTCAGGGTGTCTACCGACCGGGAAAACCGGGAATTCTCAGGGATTTGGGGCAGTCTGGAAATTCTCAGGGAAAACTCAGGGAAATTGTGCTCCCATCAGGGAAAAGCCACAGTAACTTTATTGAAAGGCAACGAAAGTCGCGGTAGCGCTTGCTCGATATTTTGTGAACGCATTTTTTAAATCAAACGGCCGCTGCGGCTGCGGGGAAGTGGCGCACCTCCATGCTGTCATCGCCTTCGGAGCGGGGAAGTGGGAGAGAATCCGGCTAATGCGTGGCATGCGGGAACCGCGAACCACGACACATCGTATCGCGCAGTGTTGTCAGGGTGTTCTGTGAGTACGCGGCGTAGTTCTGTAATTTTTCTCGCGCGTGCTGTGCGTTAGCGCCCGATATGGTGTTTTTGTTATCGCCGCGTGTCAAGTAACAAGCATGATTAGTTGTAGAAGTGGTAGCGAGCTTGAGTTATCTTGCAAGCGATCGCGATCGTGCAGGAAGCGGATGTCTTCGACAAGGCTCGTATCTGGCAAGCCATCCCGATCGGCGAGAAAAAAGATGCTTGTTTGCTGTTATCGGATAGCTCACTCGCTTCGAAGATGCTATTTAGGACTCCGTGAAGAATATAATAAATTTTCAGGCGAGAGCTAGCGTAACTAACGGGCCCATTCACAGCAAGTGAAAGCTTTTTTCTTTCTTTTTTTCCCGATGAGGGCACTGCTGAAACAAGTTTTAGGCAGTCGACTGAAATTTTCGGGGGCTGCAGCTCGCAATTACCAGGAACACCACGTGGATGTTTGCTACAAAGCCGAATTACAAAACTTTTCCGAGCCATGGCATAGCGGCGACCGAAATTTGCGAGACCGGCACGGGTCCCACATGCTCGATTTGGCGTGCTATGTCGGAAAACAGTAACGTTTCCACCGTAATCGAATGTGCCGTAATTCAGGCTGTTGCCGTGCTTTCATGCGATCTTAGCCCGCAGCTATATTGCTTTTTTTTTGCGATAGCAATTATATACACTCCGATGCGAATTTTCTGCCTTCGCCGTGATCTTCCTTATCAAGTCCAAATCGCGATTACATCACCCCGCGCGTCGTATGCTCCATGTGCGAGTGAAAGTGCTTAAGCAGAAATGAAACGAGCCGACCGTCTCATTCGCGCGATGGGCACATGGAGATAGGAGCCGGCGCGTTGGGAAGGTGGGGGGGAGAGGAGGGGGGCTGCGTGAGTCCGACAGGAAGTGCGTACTTTGTACCAGCGGGCGTGGTCGCGTGCGCCGCGGTATCTTTAGTGGGGATCAGCAGAGGGTCATACCTTTGTAGGTGTTGTGCTCTAATTGCAAAACTTCCGTTGAAGCCATAGCAGTGGCAGATCCCGGGGGGGGGGGCGGTAGCGGCGATCGCTCCCCCCCCCCCAAGCCAGCCCCCGCCCCCTCCCTTAAGTGCCTGTCGTACACCTCCTTTGTCAGGCGAGTTTGCCTTTGTCAGGTTGCTTTGCCTACCACTGTCCAAAAGGGGTAGAGAGAGTCTTGTCCCTGCTCTCTACCTCTCATTGCTCTGCCCTTTCCTGCTTCCCTATGCACATTTACAACGAAGGCTTCTTAGGCACCGCCATAATCCCCTCTGGGCTGTTGTAAATATGCGGGACCCACCAAAATGCACTGCTGAGGTGGCGGCTTCCGCCCTTGTAGCCCCCCCTCCCCTCAAAGTAGGTACCTGGATCAGCCCCTTAGCCATAGATAGGGCACTTAGTGCAGCGGCTGCGTTTCCTGAAGGAGCGAGCTGCTAGCCTATATTCATACAAAATTCCTGTTTGTTGCAATCGGATTTACTATTTTGCTCTTGCGGTGAAACTGTGACTCTTTTTTTTCTAACGTGGGATGATTTTCAATGTTGTGCGTTCGTGGAGAGCAAGTGGTTCGGTTGGGCAACATGAAAGCAAAGGCGTTGCATTGCTCTGGGCAACGCGCGAGGATTTGACAACAACCTGAAGCAGCAGAACAAGCGCAATTCCACAGTGCATTAAACCCTCATTTGTTTCGTCTTTACATGTGACACTCTGGCAAGGCATTTAACTGTGATTGCTGCATCTCAGGCCCAGCAAAACTGATATTTTTTTTGACGCAAAAAATAAAAAAAAAGTTTTTCATGTTGCCATATTAGTCGAGCATTCTTGTGGCATTTCCAGTTTAAGATTAATCCTTCAGTAACTATGCCTTGCATGAAAGGTCGAATTTCAGTTTAACGAAATTTCGATATAACGAAGTGAGTTGCCGCTTTTACTAACTTCGCTATATTGAGGTTTATCTGTTCTATGTACTATTCAAATGGGATTAAGCTGTTTTCATTTTCTAACATGCGTATTAGAGAGTGACATCACCGAGCGATATGGTCTCTACCCATCTTGACATAAAACAAAGTTCTATTTCACTCAGGGAATTTTAGCAAAAACACTCAGGGAAAACCTGGAAAACTCAGGGAATTCAGAAATGTCAACTCGGTAGACACCCTGCAACTCTCGCCAGAAGTTAGCGCTCCGCGGACCGCCGGCCACGCGCTCGCGTGTTCCCTCGAAGAGTGGACTGGGCCCATATTCTCATCGCAAAAGGCGATAGTATCGCGTTTGGTGACGTAGAATCTGATCCGTTCCATCACTGAAGAAACACTTGCCTGTGACGTCATTGTTGCACTGGTCGTCGCTGTCGCGAATGTCTCGCAACACAGGAGTGAGCGTACCATACGAGCGCAGAGTGACCCGAGTGGGGTGTTTTCGAGCGTATGCTGGCTGTGTGTGACCACTGACCACTGTGTGCCACACAGTGGTCAGGCTTGGCAGTGGCTGCTTGAAGTATAGGACGCGTTGGAAGTGCTCTCAACGTGTTTTTGTGCAATTGTTTATTGCACAGTGTAATATTTAAAGAATGCAACTTTGCGTGAAATGCATTTTCGTTGAGCGTTTAACACGGCGTACTCAGAGGGTCCACGTGAGTGTGCCTCCGCAGCAACATCGTGTCAACATCTGAACATGTTGCCGGCGCGCGATAAACCACGCGAGCAATACACGGTTCATATTCCTGGAACGTTCAATCCACGAAAAAACACGCGCTGGCAAAGAACGAGACTGAAAACACCCCAAGGTAATGCTCGCTCAAAGCTTCAGCGTAACAAATGCTGCGCACTTCCACCGAGGAGTGAGTACTAAAAGCTGCCATCTATGTCACTGAAATGCTATAGACTTCACCAGCAAGCGAGGGTGATAAGGTGTGTTCGTTTATTCTAGGTATGTCAGAGGCACTGTAGAGCACAGTCACGTCGACGGAAATAGTAGATGGCGCCCTCACTTTTCCGGTTTTGCTCAATAGCCAATCGGCGCGCACCAAAGGCGATACTTTTACGATTGTCGCCTTTTGCGATCGCCTGAGAATACGGCCTCTGTACTGTACCTAACCAACTAGCCCAATTGGCCGCGAGATCGAGCAGAGTCGGCACCTAGCCGCGAGCGGACGAAACCTCGTGGTGTTGATGGCTCTTTGCGTCGTGTGCTAGCCACACCGTGTTCGCATGTGCGCGCATCATACACGTCATCGGTGGACAGCTTGTTCCGTTGGGCTGGTACAGTATCGAATGCTTGTACGTATGCCTACGTGATATACGCAAGCATTTCGCCTTCCGAGACTTGTATGCAGAATAAGTGAGTGCATACGCGTCTCGGTATGGTGCTAGGTCTAACCATCGTACCGTCTATTCGCTTCGCCAAAATCATTTCATTGTGGGTGCCACTTTGGCGTTCCAGCACATCACATACTGCATTTGGCGCTGTCCTAAACGAACGAAGTACTAAATGTCGAGGTGTGAATGTAGAATTTTCGCGACACCTTCTCGTAAAGTGTTGGCGATTTCTAAATCCTTGTGATACCGCAAAGTATGAACTAGCGTCTGCAAATTCCGGTTAGAGCTAAAAAAGGCCCTTAAGCGACGCATTTCTATAGCAGTACACGTATTCATACAAACAGAAAAGTAGAGTGCGCGAAGTTCTACTTCACCTTATTACGCAGAAATACAGGCTCCTGTTTTTGTAGCCGCTAGAGCAAGAAGTAAATACTTGATTGGCTCAGTCGCCCAACACTATTAATATTGTGGTATATGCAGTACACAAATCGAACACGCAGAAATAAAGCAAGAAAAAACATCGAGCATAGTGCAAAACACGACTGTGACCGAAAGCCAGTACCCCATTGATTGTCAGATTGCGCTTCTCTCACACGTAATAGGAACGTTATTCCAGCTCGTGCGTTAATGTGACAATGGAGGGCATTTGTATAGCCATTAGGCTGCAGTCAATGTGCTTTATTCGCCGACCATCGACTGAAACCGGCTACGGCGAAGCGCCGCTGCGTACATTTGTATACGCGCCTTCGACCACCTATCCACACAACGCGGCGACAGCGCTGCCACCTATAGACCGATCTCACGGCGAATAGTCTGTGTTCTTGGAATTCATTCTTATCGCGCGTTGCTTTATGTTGTTCTAATCCACATACTGCAGTCGTGTACCGCTCTCTTAAAACATGCAGAGCCAGAGTGCTTTCCATTTGCATCAGAGCGAGGATCCTACTGTTGGGGTGGCGCACTTTTGTCGTCGTATTTTGTCGCTGTCTTTCAGCGCTATGGCCTCAATTATTGATTTATTTAGTTGATTAAAGATTTTCAGCAGCTGGGATCGTTGCGGCACGTGGCAGAGCAGATCTCAACCACGCACTTTTTCCACGGGGCCTCTGCTATCCGTATCTGTAGCGCGCGAAACACGCGATTAACCCAAGGAATACACCAGTGCACACAAACAGCGATGTGCAAGTGCCACTAGACACCTAAGGGGTAGAGTCGAGTCCACAATTTTTTTTTTTCACACGACTTGATGCCCAACTTTTGGCCTCAATGTGAGCACATTTGTGATGGTATACTTCATCACTTAAGTTGGAAGTGTTAACGTTTTCTACAAATAGCTAAACACAAGAGGGCGAGCTTTCGCCTTCTGGGCTGATATGTTCAGAACGCGATGTGTTTCCTGATAAAACGACCGTAGTTACTTCATGCGACGTTTAGACGAACGATTAGTTTTGAAAGCAGATCCTCATGCTGAAGCTGTGTATGGCAGCGTTAGTTAAATTCCGTTATTTTTTTAAATAGAAGCATTGATGTAGGCGTTTACGGAGTATTGGCTGAGTAACCTCACTAGCATGCAGTTCGAAGCGTTATTCTTTCCCGTGGGCGTTGTACTGTATGGCCTGAGGGACGAAACGCCAAAGTATGTTTAGAGACGGCAACACACTCTAAAGAAGCACTGTTCAAGATATTTGGGTGGGACATAAGTGCTTCGGGCAACACGGTTACCAATGTCTTCCGATGGTCTAATTCACCATCTCTTGTTTCTTCCTTCTCATAACGTGACATGTCCAGGTCGAGTTTTTTTTAATATCTACTAGAATATCTGCTACCCCTGCTCGTTGTCTGATCCACTACGATATCTTCCTATCTCTTAGGGTTACGCCTATCTTTTTTTGCTCCATCGCACGCTGTGTGGTTCTTATCTTTTGTTCTAGATTCTTCGTTATCCTACAGGCATCCCCGCCATACGCTAGGACTTGCAGAATGCAATGGTTGCATACTTTCGGCTTTAGTGATAGTGGGAAGTTACCAAATGCGCACCTGGGTCCATCTCTCTCAGCGGTAAGCCCGCACAGAGGCTGACAGAGGCTCAGGAAGAACACTTGCCACGGCGAGCGTTCGCTGACAACGCGCAGTGTCTCTTCGTGCGACCGCTGCGTTTTCAGGCCTTCGTAGCCTAACATGGTGGCCTCTAAGGCCGGGTGCCGGCACTTGGCGCGTTGGAGAAACTTCTGGCGGGCAGCGTCCGACCGCCAGTTACTCTGGTACTCTCCCTCACTGATGTCGATGCCCTGCGCAAGATGTGCGTACTTTCAAAATGGCGCAAACGCAGCAAACGTTCCTAACCCCGGTGCTGTTAAAGCACGGGAGGACATCTCTATTCAAGGTCTCCTCAATGCAACCAAATAGCTTAATTAAATTGATATCGTTTCGGCTGTGGGCGCTTGCTCTGCGCAAATAAGTCAGTAGCGAGGAAATTTCACGACCGCGTACGGATTAGCATGGCTTGCATCTCGGCTAGTTGGTAGTCTTGCATGTTAAGTGGTTCCAGCAATCGCGAGACGGATGGACTAAAAAGAAGCACACGAGGACGGCACCATAGCATCCTCATGTTTTTTGCTTTTCTTCTCGTACGTCCGTCTAAAGTTTGCTGCAGCCACTGTATGCAAGTTTCCACTCTTCACGACTCGACCACCGAATGCGCTCCTTGGTACGACGTCACCATTCCTCAGTATGCGCGCTCGTGTTGTTCAGAGCAAGCATAATAATACTAATTTATATATATATATATATATATATATATATATATATATATATATATATATATATATATATCACTTTATTTTTTCTTAGTCCCCCGAGGGGGTATTACATAAGGGGTGGGTTAACATATATTTCTTTTTTATTGCCACAAGATTTTATCTTGAAAAATGGACACATAATCGATCAAAAAATGATGAAGAGCATTCAGTGGTGACGACATCATGGGGAAGGTCACTCCAGTCTTTTGCAGTCCATGCAAAGAATGACAAAGAAAAGGTGGTCGTTTTAATCCGCGGCCGGGCAACTTGAAGTGAATGACACGTGCGGTGACATATGCGGGCCGGTGGATATATATATATATATATATAGTGCGCGAACTGCACGTTAGTCCAGCGTTTCGCATTTTCTTCCGGCTTAGTGAATTTTCTCTCACTGAAGGGTTTAGATGTGTTAAATGCCTCATTTACTTGCCAAGCCCAGCCTATCGACTCTTCAGCGGAAGTGTTGCTTTAAAGCTCAGATGATTTCGTGGCCCTTTGTGACGCCTTTTCAGCGAAAGTGCATTTTTGAAGCGAGGGCTCTCATTCAAAAAGTTTGTTCCAACTTTTTCATGTGCCCAAAATGGGATAGTGATCGCGGTATAAGCATAACGTTTTACACAAAAACATTTAGCCTTGGTGATGGGTGCCAGAGTGACAAACTGTTTGTACACCATTCCACACCACATACACGAGAACCTCTACATTTCCCCACTTTCCAAAAACATGCACACAGTGCACCACAAACAGCGCAGGTGGTAGCGCGCAAAGGCTCTCAAAAAACAATTCTCCTCCTCAAATGATGTGCTCTATGCTGACGCCGCCGATCACGGGAACAGGAATTATAATGCAATATCAGTCATCCGCTCTCACGGCCAGCTCACTGCGGCCGCCTCCATTCCTGAATTCCTGGCCCTCACAAGTCCTAATTCATCTGTTGTCGTAAGTGACTCCAAAACAGCCTTATATAATTTTGGAGCGGGCAGGGTGTCTAAGCCAGCCCTTTCCCTGCTTTTGGCCCATCCCCGCTATCAAATTGTATCACTTATCTGGACTGGCACGCATGCGGGCCTTGCCGGAAACGAGGGGGCTCTTGCCAGTGCCCGAGAAATTACAGTACGGGCACAGGCATCCGACGTGTCGTAACTCGCTCCAGAGGAGGCACCGTTTACTGCGCGGGATCGGCGTATTTCATTCCATGACATCTGTACATGCTACCGATTAGAACGTTTACCCTTTACGGCCACTCATTTGCAAATCCCCGCGCAGGTGCGACATTCCGTGGCGACAGCTGCAGACTCGCAACTTTTCCTTCCCCTTACCTCCTGCACCGCATTTATCCTTCCAGTTACCCTTCTCCTTCTTGTAAATTTTGCGCCTCTTCCACAGCAGACATCATGTGGCGCTGCCCCAAGAACCCTCTACCCCCTTTCCTGACACGCTTAATTTCTAGTGAGGAGCAGTGGGAGTCTGCCTTGAGCAACTCGGGGTCCGACATTCAGGAGGCCATCCTGGAGTGGGATCAGAGGGTAAAGGAGGCCTACTTCAAGTAGTTCCTCCCCTCTCACCTTCTGTCCCATGCCCCCTTTCCTTTATACAGGGACCAATAAAATTGTGCATTCATTCATTCATGCACAAAAACACAGCTTCACTTCAAGAGATTTTCGTAGCCCTCTGGTTTGGCGTGATCTTTTATTAGCAGTAGTCTTCGTGGTGAAGGTTCTGGTTTAATACGTATGTATTGTTCGCATGAAAAGAAAGTCGATATTAGTTTAAAGCGTGAGTTGCACAGAACACTTTGCATCCAGTCAAATTTTTATCTGTGTTACAACAAAATATATCTAATCGACTAGGAAGCCAGAACCTCCAGAAAGTGCACGACATTTATATTTACTATTGTTCAGTGTGCTAGACGGAAGAAACCGGGCTACAATGAAGAAATTAACGCCATCACTCTGTCATTCATTAGTCTTCCAACCATGTCGTCAGGGCATCCTCAAATGGGTAATTAAGATGGAGGATCATCTATTTGGAGATCCATCCTTTGTTACACCGAACGGGTCAAAATGTTTTCCGCTAAGGCTCAGCCTCGTGAGGTAACAGCACAAAATGACCACATAATGACCATCGTCATCTGTATTCTGTGGTCAAGTAGATGTTTATTGGTCGAAGTCCTTTTTTCTGCTACGTTGTGGTGTGGACAAAAAAATGACACTTCGAATACAAAGAGTTGACGTTGTAACTCGTTGACGCGAGAATTTCAGCCACCCATTGAAACAAGGAACACTGAAGCGACAGCTGCAGTTAAAAGTCACGGCACATTTGGTAGACGTCGAGATCTCATTCGCAGATAAAGTGCGTCCGTTATTACACGACTTTAACGGCCACTGCTAATTAGGTTATGAGTGGGCAAATGCTCTAAATCTTTCAATAACGATAGAAGAGGACTTACTGCATTCGATTTTCGAATTGAATTGCCACAATTATTATACACCGATATTTTGCACAATCTTTTCGAATATTTAGACGCGTTATCTCCGCACAATGGGTTAGAATACTGGAGCAAAACTTCACGTATGAAGGTGGCTACATCTAATAATGGGTCTTGTAAGTGTAGCTTGCCCTATTCCTCAGGCCGCCATACCTGCGCACTATACAAAGCGAAAATTCGGTATCCTAACGCCGTTTCTTTTCATCAGGTTAGCCACACTGGTTTCACCTCAGCATTGGAAAAGAGCACATTGCTTCGCTTAAGTTAGCGACCGGCGCCAATCCTTTATGGCCCGTTTGATCACCACTCCATGTTTATGGGTGTTCCACCGGTCGCAGTAGTCTAGTGGTTATGGCGCTCAAATGCTGACCCGATGGTCGTGGAATCGAATCCCGGCCGCGGCGGCTGCATTTCGATAGACTCGACGTGCTCGAGGCCCGTGTACTTAGACTTAGGAGCACGTTAAGCAACAGCAGGTGGTGGAAATTTCTCAAGCCCTCCACTGCGGCGTCCCTCATAATCGTATTGTGGTTTTTGGAAGCGAAATTCCTACAGTTGTATTCTTGATGCTGCACTATAAACTTCGTTGCGAATTACATATGTGCCAGCGACGAGATAGACGAAACATAAACGGCGCTGACAACGCTCACGCACGAGGCTACGGAATTCGAAGCCAAAATTTCTTCTATTTTGCATTCACCAAATGGCTTCACTATTACTCTATGGTCAGGCTCAGGATTGAAGAAAATTATTTGTTAGGGCGTACGCGATTGAGCGCTTAAAGTTTTCACCGCTAGCGCTTTTTTTCTTCCTCACCTTTTCGTCGAACGCCTTTGCCGTGAACCGTGCCAGTGTGGCACCCAGGCCCGCGTAGACAATTCCGTCCGTAGCCTGAGCATAGAACAGAGGCGCATAGAAAGCCGCAGGGCTGACCAGCACTTCGTTGGCCCAGTAGTCGTATTCCAGCGGTGGGTCACGTGCGGCGTTTCGAGACTGCAGTTCCCTAGCGCCCCTACGAAGAGGACAAAAAATGTTTGTTTCACCGCGAGAGAATGCGATAGCCAACAGATTGCAATGTTATGCGAAGCAAAGCCAGCAGCTAACTCATTAAGGTGAAAGTCTTAGATGTCTCATCAAACGCGAAAGTTGACCGTTGACGTCGGCGACGTCAGCACGAATGACGCAAAAAGGTACCATCACGTGATGACGTCACATGAAGACCTCTTCACGTGACCTCTTTGTTTGGTCAAAGGTGGCCGATCACGGAGGCCGCGCAGCTGAGGTGCAGAAGGCTTACAATGCCTCCGATCCTTGGGTCAGTAAAAACCACGCTGTGTGGAGAGGAGCGGGGGATGTTCCGTACATCGACTGGTAAGAAAACGAAGATGGCTTTCGTCTTTCATTCGTCTTTAGTGAATGCATGGGGTACCCTGTGAGTTTTTGGATGTGATCTGTTAACGCGAATGCGGCCACTCCAGAAAGCGAAGCGGTTTTCCTGCTGTTTGTCGTATCAACACAAAGCAAGCGCTGAGAACACAGCATATATACAAGCCGTCTCGTGATTTCTATCGAGATAACGTGCGCACCAGCGCTGCGCATGGAACACAGGCGCATAGAAAGCCGCCTTTCCGGCGCCCTTTTAGGCTCTTCAACCGACAGAAGACGGGCTACGTCACTTTAGACGGGCGGGACGGTTCCTCTTTCCTTGAGGAGCCGTTGACTGCCGGCCTCGCACGCGGGGCGCTGTTATCGCGTGGGCGATAACAGCGCCCCGCGTGCGAGGCCTGTATTGCCCCGTTCTTATTCCATTCTTTTGCGTTATGCCTTGCAGATGTTTTGCTGTTTGTCGCCTTTTATTTTGTTGTGCCTTCTGTTTGCACTTGTCGAAGAACAGAGCTGTCCTTTTATTGCGATAGCAATTATATGGACACTCTCGACGGGGTTTTGATGTCATGTCCCGTATCAAGTCCAAATTGATAAGATCCTCCCGCGCATTGTATGTTCTACCGTTGGTAAAAACGTGCGAGCGCGGACGACGAACGCGGCTCAAGCAGAGATCAAACGAGCCGGCTCATCTTCTTCGCTCGGAGGTCGCATTCGATAACATCACACCGCTCGGGAGGCCTGCCGTCGAAGCAGAGAGGAAACGCCCCGCCAGTCTTCAACGAGCATGAAAAGACACGAGGGGGGGGGGGTGTTTTGCTGGAGCACAAATTTTGAACTTTGATCCTAAGGACGCGGTCGCGATCGCTGGCGCGCGTGCTATCTGGGCAGCCGTCAGTGGGCGGCTCGTATACCCTTCTACGTGCTGCGCTCTCAACGCGATGAGATTGCGCAGAAAGAGCATCTCTCCTTGGAGCAGCCGTATTCTCTCACACCAGCGTATTGTAGAGTTAAGCGAGATCCGATCCACAAGATAGCTGCCAGCCTCACTTCGTGTAAAATTGTGTTATCGCATTCATTGCTTCACCCTTGCGGTGAAACTGCAATTTTTTTTGCTTTCAAAGACAGTGGGGGCTCCAAAGAATTCTAGCGCTCTGTTCTTTCAACCCAAACGACGCCAAAGCAACGTGGCTTCGTTTCGGAGAACTTATTAGGTGGGGATTTTTACGTCTACAATGAAAGCGACTAAACAGGCAGTTGAAGCGGTGGCCAGGCACCGTGCGATGAAAGGGTGCACGCATAAATGTCTTTCGGAGCATCCGTATGCTGTAGCTTCAGCCAACGGGCAACATTTGGCGGTTCATTGCAGATCCTGCGCTGACTGCATCCCACTTTTTGACGAAACGAAAGTGCTGAGGCGTGCCAGAGAAAAAAGATCAAGCGTCAGTGATCTGGAGGCTTGGTGAACCCTCCGTTGGTGAACCCTCCATTAGTGAACCCTCCGTTTATCTGCATATGAAACTGTTGGCATATTTAGCGCAGATAAAGGGCTTTTACTGTGGTGTGTGATACTGTCGGGAGAGCTTGTGCGCATGTACGTTATCTGAAGTGGAAGATTTACGCTTCAATAAATTCACTTGTTAGTCTGCGCTCGTCCTGTGTACTACTTCTTGTGTTCCGTCAATCGCTCAGTTGCTTACCGCGCTAGAAGACAAGTCCCCTTGTCGAAACGTCGGCTGGAGCACCCGCCCCCTGTTTACAGATTTTTTCATCGCAAGCTTCCATCCTCCCCTTCCTGGTGTTTTTCTTTTGGCAGGAGCTGTATACTTTAATGACTACATAGTTGGATTAAGTTCATTCGTAATATACAACCAGTACTGTGTTTGCTTGTGTAGAAAATATAGCTGAGGGGGTTACTCCTCAGCCACCACATTCAATAGCACGACGACCTTATTTTCGCATAATCGAGCGAAATAGTGCTTGTGAGAGCATTTTATCCATGATATTTGCAACGACTCGAGATATTTATGTAGCGCACCACAAGAGTTCATAATGACTATTTGGATGTCTGAATGCATTACAAATGCAGCTTGCTTGTGCAGTGCACTCCAGGATGGAAAATTACCTGCTACCGGGTGCTTCCAGATGCGGAATTATTTGCTCCAAAGTTCTCCAGAATTGATGTTTCTACTGCTCCAAAATGCTCCAAAATGAAAATTTCGCTGCTTCAGAAATCGCTCCCACATCATACGTGCTCGGTAGCGTCACTGACAATGGCATTGCTAATGCTTTTGCCGCGCGCTCCGCCGTTCGTTTTTCATTTGACGCCCATTGTACTCCTCTTTCACATATTCTGAACAGCACCCACCAGTTGTATTCCTCCTCTTTGATGACGACACCTGACGTGGCGTTCCGCGTTGCGCCTAGCAGCCAGAGGCTTTGTGCTCTGCCTGTGGCCAGCCAGAAATCCACGTACGAACTTGCATTGTCGGGAAAGCCGGAATACATCCGTGTTATCAAGGCGTCGGTAAGGCGGCTGTCGTGCCAGAGATTGACCTGCGATCGAAGTGCGTTTTTGTTTTATAACGAAACCACACTGCAAGCAAAAGGAAGAAACATGAGATAGGGCACCACGCGTTTTAGTAACAAAGCCAACTTTCCACGGTATATTAACCCATATATGCCCAAACTCCGAAAAAAAGACAAAACAATTTTTTTTCAAGAAAAGTGTACTTCTACTCTCAAAAGAAAGCACAACTTCTTTATTTACTGCCAGCTAAACACAACACTGTTTTTCAAGCCGTCCTATACATATAGAACACTGAGCATTAGGGGTGCTATGTGCGGATGTGGTAAGCCTTTAAACATTTCACGTGCACACAGACATTGCACTTCTTCCTCTCCATGGCGTATTTTATACAAAGCACGCGTTTGCCCGGAGGAAGCGGCCGGCATTTGACGTGCACTTCTTGCTCTCCGTGATGTCTTTCACACAAAGCACGCGTTTGCCCGGAGAAAGGGGTCGGCATGTGGCAGCATGAAATGCAAACAATGTCTAAGTTCGCACACGTTGAGAATGGGGCCTGCTTGATGTGCTGTAGCTGGTGCTAGTCATCAGCTAAAGAAACAGCGATGATAGAGGGCATCAAAGAAGCGTCCTATATGTAGGACACTGGGCATATATCGGTTAATAGTGGTAAATTGATCTATGCGTTCGTAGTCTCAAGTTTTAAATGCGGAGACCACGATATGATTGTAAGGAACGCCTAGTGCGTGGGCACTGCAGAACTCTTGTTCCTCAAAAAGCAAAAGCCACACATTCCACTGGAGAACGAAAATAAGCCTAGCACCGGTGCAGTGAAATGCAGTAGCGCGAAGAGGAGTGGCTTTTCGAATCCTATCATCATCATTAGGGAAACCACGTTTCTACCCGTTTGTGTGGTCTGCGGTACTAGTCATCGAATATCGTTTATTCTCGTTTCTAGATGTCGTCTCATCTCCGCCAAGAAAATTTGATTTATAAATTTATTACGGGTGTGCGAATAGTGGAACTTTATCTCGAAACAAATTCGGATCGAATAGCGCCAAATAGTTGCCAAAAATGTCGAATACGGTATCGAATATCGATTACGAAAGATGTTGTGCTACCGAAAAACTACAAATTGTCATGCAGAAACACAAGCTGTTCCACACGACCAGGCTTCAGGTTCTTTTGCCGTGACGTTACGGTGTTTACGACCCATCTGATGACGGTAACGTTGTGCTTCGTCGTCATGGGTGCTCTGGTTCCAAAATGTCTTCGGGCGCTCGTTCACAACAGCATTTGAACTACGCGCCGGAACTATGGGAGTTTCTGAATGAGTGATGCGGTGCGGCAGTGGCGACTGTACAGCCTGCACAAGTTTGCACAAGTGAAGCCAATCGCCAAGGGTTTCGCGGCCCAAAGTCGGTGCGTTTTACGGCACTTGCGGCTGATGTGACCGAAGTACGCAGGAAGTAAGTGCCTTCGTTTAGGTTGTGAATAGATTGACAGTTTTCTCGTGTCTTTTTTTACGTGCGGAAATGACACCATATCCTTTAAAATAAACGTGCGCTCGCTTTTGAACCAGGATATCAGTCAAAGCTTTAACGAAAGGCCTACTGTATCGACGTTCGCGTTAGTGTTAGCCACCCCGTCCTAACCGAGTTGCACCAGTGGCCTTTGTGGCGCTTTAAATATTCGCCCTGTCGAATTATGCGAAACTTCGAATACTCGATATTCGAAAGTCGAATTGAATTATTCCACTACGTATTATTCGATTCGAAATTCGAATATTCACACACCGCTAATATTTAATTATTTAGGGCGATTGATCTTCTTACGTGACAAAGAGACGGATGGACAGTTTCATCGTGGAGTCGACAAAGATAGGTTACGCATTCATAAGCAAGAAGCCTAATTAACTGCGCAGCACCGCACCGTAATGTTATCCAACTTGGCGCCGATCTTGACCTTGGCCTCGGGAGGAACCCAGTGCGCGGTCTTGATCACTGCTATCATTTGATCCAGGACGTCGCTTTCCACGGCCTCGATTTGGCGCCGTCGGCTTTCGTTGAACTGCGAGTGCATATATCAGCGTTAAGGAAGAAAACAAACGGGCCACCTGGCTACCTTTACTTGGTATTCTAGCTCCTACGGGCGACATGTGATATCAACATGGCAGTCATAGCAGGATGACGGCCAAGTACACCAATCGCACATTATGTTTACTCAACTAAGTGCACCACTTCACTGGCTGCGTTCCAGCCATGACACTATTGGAATAATATTCAGCGTTTATCTGACACAACTGATGCGCTGGTAATATTGACTACGTTGACATGCACAAGATAACTCCACTGCGTAATAACAAGAATAACAATCGCCAACTTGCGGGATTCCGCAGAACTCATTTGCAATAACAATTGTTAGGGTTTCACGTCTCAAAACCTAGTATCACAATGACACACCCCGTAGTGGAGCGCTCCGGAAATTTCGGCCACCTGGAGTTCTGTTGCGGGCACCTCAATCTGTAAGCAACTGACCTCTAGCATTTTGTAAATTTGAGAGCTCCGTAGGCGCTATTCGTACGGATACAAAAGAAATCATCCTATAAATAGAGCTAGTATCATTTGTCCTATGATACTGCCTTGTAGCTTCTCGGTTGTCTTTATCGCTGCCCAATAACCACCGCGTTACGATTTATTGCACTCATGCCCACCTCTTCCCGACGCTTTAAGACAACAGAAAATTACCGCTAGTGACATTAGTCACTATGGCTCTGATTTGCTCACCTGACTATAAAGGCGGTATACTCCTAATTGTACTTTACTCGGATGCGTTTCCCCGCAGGGGCGTCTGGAAACAGGCGTTTGGTGTGTAGCGACACCACGGACCCGAGCTAACGGGGGGCTTCGACCCCTCCCACGCCTAGCCGTGCGTGGCTGTGCCGTGTCCGGGGAAAAGGGGATCCTGGGGGTTGAGCCGACGCCGGGTGTTTGGACCTTTAAGGCCCCCCGGAAGAGGCAACACACCCCTTTGGCCCCGGCTTCACGTAGACGGCACCCCTGGGCTGACCCACCCAGGGGAAATCGGCGGTCGCCTTTTCCTATCCCCCTCTCCGATCTTTCACTTTCCATCTTCTTTCCTCGCTGTCCTGTCTTCTAATCTCTTCCTTAACTTCACCATTTTCGTAGGCGGCTCGGGTTAACCATGTATATGTGTCCTCTCTTGGACATAATATATTAGGTTATAGCGGCATTGTACGGCTGGCGTCTGCAGCCTTATATGTTAAGTGCTGCAGCGTCCCCTAGTTGGACTCCATGGTGGGTGGCCGCCACTGCTGCCGAAATACAAATACTTACTATGGAAACACCTGCCTTTCCACGTCTACTCGATCGTTACCCTCAAAAGAGGGTACGCACCGACGAACTAACCTCCTTTTGCCGACCTCGAACAACCTATCCGAAATTCCACGTCATACACAGTGAAAATTCAGAGAAGCAAGCCATATCCATTTCCCCGTTTGTCGTAGCAAAGTCACTGACTGAAGTCTTTGGACCGGGCTATAAGGTGACCAAAATGGCCAGTGGAGACCTTCTGCTGGAGCTGCCCGAAAGACAACAATATGAAAAACTTGGCAGCCTTGTCACATTCGGCAACACTCCAATATCTGTCTCCCAACATAGATCAATGAACAGCTCACGTGGAGTCGTGTCAGAAACAGACCTCCTTGAATTGTCCGAAGAAGAACTGTTAGAAGGATGGAAAGATCAAAACGTGACCAGTGTAAAACGTATCACCATCAGACGTGATAACAAAGAAATTCCCACCAAACATCTAGTACTAACTTTTGCATCAAGCACTCTACCACAAGCCATTGAAACTGGGTACATCAAACTAGCCGTCCGTCCGTACATACCAAATCCAAGGCGATGTTTCAAATGCCAGCGATTCGGCCACGGTTCGCAGAACTGCCGTGGTCAGCAAACATGCGCAAGATGTGGAGGACAAGGCCACCCCTCTGACAACTGCACGAGCACACTTCACTGCGTCAATTGTGACGGCGACCATGCAGCCTACTCGCGGTCCTGTCCGAACTGGAAAAAAGAAAAGGACATTATCACTCTCAAAGTCAAAGAAAACATCTCATTTAAGGAAGCCCGTAAAAGGTGCTCGCCTTTTCACACTACACCCTACGCTGATGCGGCGCGCCGGGGGGCAACGTCGCACCGGCCTCCGCCACTCCTTCGGCCTGCGCAGGGCGCGCCGTTGGCTGTGGCGCCTGCCCCCAAGGCGGCAGTAGCTCCGACTACTCCGCCAACTCGCGAACAGGGACCGGCGACCTCAGGGTCGTCGGATCTCAAGGCCTCGTCTCACCAGGCGAGGCCCGAAACCCGAACTGCCAGCTCGCGCGTGCGGGCATCCAGTGCCTCGCAAGAGGCAATGGAGACGACGTCGGCACCCCTGGTGCCGAAAGACCGGCGTAGCTCCCTGGAGCGCGCTAAGAAAATCAAAAAACCGATAACGGGGCCCAACGACGGCCCTGCTACTTAAGTTCTAACTTTCCGCCTAAACATGAGCCACTTCATTTTCGTACACACAGCACTATCTTACTTTCAATATGGAAACACAAATCATACAATGGAACGTCAGAGGACTCCTTAGAAATCTCGACGATATCCAAGAACTATTACACAAACATACACCAAAAGTGCTGTGTGTACAAGAAACACACTTAAAATCAAAACACACCAACTTTCTACGCAGTCACATTATTTTCAGAAAGGACCGGGATGACGCCGTGGCATCATCCGGTGGTGTAGCTGTTATAGTTAATCAGGGAGTAGCGTGCACACATTTACCACTCCAAACATCCCTGGAGGCAGTGGCTGTTCGAGCGGTTCTGTTGAACAAACTCGTCACCATTTGCTCTCTCTACATACCTCCACACTACCACCTTCAAAAACATGAATTTCAGTCCTTGATAGATGAACTTCCGGAACCTTATCTGGTACTTGGCGACTTTAATGCACATAGTGGCCTATGGGGTGACTCTCGCTGCGACGCGCGAGGTCGTCTCATTGAACAGTTCCTTTTCTCTTCCGGAGCGTGTCTCTTCAATCAAAAACAGCCAACATATTATAGCCTCGCCAACAATACCTATTCGTCCATAGATCTCAGCATTACATCCCCATCGCTTCTACCCTTACTCAATTGGAAAGTTATTACTAATCCTTACGGAAGTGACCACTTCCCGATAGTTCTGAGTGCACCAATAAATAATGAATGTCTTCCACAGGTTCCCAAATGGAACCTTGACAAAGCCGATTGGGAACAGTTTTGTAAAATGGCTCTCTTGAGCTGGACCGACATGTGTGCTTTAAGTATGGATGAAGCCGTAGAATACTTTACTGCTTTTTTGATTGATGCTGCAATTAAGTGTATCCCACAAACATCTGGACTGCCCGGCAAAAGACGTGTGCCGTGGTGGAACACTGAGTGCAGAAATGCGCGCAAAAAACAAAATAAAGCATGGAGGCTGCTTCGGGACTCTCCCACAGCCGAGAATCTAGACAATTTCAAGAACATAAAGTCCCAAGGCAGGAGAACGCGCCGACAGGCAAGAAGGGAAAGTTGGCAGAAGTTTTTATCGGGCATTAATTCATACACACAGGAGGCCAAAGTCTGGAACATGGTTAGCAGGGTAGCAGGCAGACAAGCACATTCACTTCCTCTAGTAAACACACAAGGCGACAGCTTGGAAGATCAGGCGAACTTCCTAGGTGCACACTTCGAACAGGTGTCGAGCTCGTCACACTACACGGAAGCTTTCCAACGACACAAAACAAAAATCGAAAAACAGAAACTAGAGCGCAAATCCACAAAACACGAGGAAGCATACAATGAACCCTTCGGCTTAGCTGAGCTACAGGCATCGCTGAACTCATGCAATAAATCCGCCCCAGGTTCCGACCGTGTTGTATATGAAATGTTGAAACACCTGCCTTCTGAAACCCAAAAAACCCTCCTTTCCCTGTACAATGCTGTTTGGTTTTCCGGCGAGATTCCCTCGGCCTGGAAAGAAGCCATCATAATTCCGATTCTGAAGCAGGGTAAGGACCCATCCTCAGTTTCCAGTTACAGGCCAAGAGCCCTAACAAGCTGTCTGTGCAAGGTTTTTGAAAAAATGATTAATCGGCGACTCCTACATTTCCTCGAAGCCAGCAACTCACTTGACCCATACCAGTGCGGTTTTCGAGAGGGTAGATCTACCTCTGACCATCTTGTACGTATCGAGGCCCAAATTCGCGACGCATTTGTCCACAAGCAATTCTTCCTTTCGGTGTTCCTCGATATAGAAAAAGCTTACGACACCACATGGCGCTTTGGAATATTAAGAGACCTATCCCACTTAGGTGTACGAGGTAGGATGCTGACTATAATTGAAAGCTACCTGTCCAATCGAACATTCCGTGTTAGAGTAGGCAACGTCTTGTCCCGAACATTTGTCCAAGAAACAGGAGTGCCGCAAGGTGGCGTACTGAGTTGTACACTTTTTATTATCAAAATGAACTCCTTGCGTCTGTGCATCCCGCGTAACATGTTTTATTGCACATATGTCGATGACGTGCAAATCGGATTTAAATCTTGCAATCTTACAATGTGCGAGCGGCAGGTTCAACTTGGTTTGAACAAGGTAACTAAATGGGCAGATGAGAACGGGTTCAGCCTCAACCCGCAAAAAAGCACTTGCGTCTTATTCTCAAGAAAGAGAGGCGTCCATCCTGACCCGGACATTGACCTGCACGGCGAGCGGCTACCTGTCAAAACGGAGCATAAATTCCTTGGTGTAATTTTAGACGCGAAACTTACCTTCATATCACACATAAAGTATATAAAGAACAAGTGCATAAAAACCATGAACATTCTAAAGGTATTGTCCCGCACGACGTGGGGTAGTGACAAGAAGTGCCTGTTGAATCTCTATAAAAGCCTCATACGCACGCGTCTAGATTATGGGGCGATAATTTATCAGTCTGCGACACCAAGCGCGTTGAAGATGCTTGACTCCGTCCACCACTCGGGCATTCGTCTTTCTACGGGTGCTTTTCGCACCAGCCCCGTGGAAAGCCTCTACGTCGAATCAAACGAGTGGTCGCTCCACCTGCAGCGATCTTACATGTCCTTTTTATATTATCTCAAAGTGAACGCAGACAAGGAACACCCCTCACACCCCACAATTAATGATTTATCTAGTTCTGCCCTTTTTGACCACCGTCCTTCGGTGAGACAGCCCTACTCGCTTCGCGTGAGGGGCTCAGCTGAAGAAACGGGTGTGCCACTTTTCGAACACTGTCTAATGGCTCCCGCTCCACAACTACCGCCGTGGCGGTGGCAACTTGTAGATTGCGATGTATCTTTCGTGGAAGTAACGAAACACGCTCCTATTGCCCATATCCATACATACTTCCTCGAACTACAGCACAAATACACTTGTCCAGAGTTCTTTACAGACGCCTCAAAGTCCAATACTTCTGTGTCTTACGCAGCCGTTGGTCCATCTTTTTCCCACTCTGGCATTCTGCACCCCAATTCAAGTATCTTCACAGCAGAAGCTTACGCGATACTTGTAGCCGTTAAACACATTAAGGAATTAAAATTAATACGTGCAGTCATATACACGGATTCTCTGAGCGTCGTAAAAGCATTGAAAACTTTGAAAAAACATAAAAACCCTGTCCTTGTGTCGCTTTACTCCCTTTTATGCACGCTACACACACTCAAACAACATGTTGTAGTGTGCTGGGTGCCAGGGCACCGCGAGATCGGGGGAAATGTTTTGGCGGACCAACTAGCTGCCTCTGCCCACGACAACGTTGCCACCAATACATCAAATACTGTCCCTGCACTAGACCTTAAACCCTTCCTAAAGCAGAAGCTCAGGGCTTATTGGCAGCGCTCGTGGGACAGACAAACTCAAAACAAGCTACATCTTATTAAGCCGAATCTTGGAATTTGGCCACCAGTATCCAAGTCACGGCACACACAAGTAACACTTACGAGGCTACAAATAGGACACACCCACAGTACACATGCATACCTCTTGTCCGGTGGTGATCCACCTGTGTGTGATAGATGCAGTGAGCCACTCACTGTACTACACATTTTAATACAATGCAAGGAATTAGATGCTATAAGAAGAAAACATTTTCCGTTTCCCTACCGGCATCAAATACCATTGCATCCATCCATGTTCATAGGTAGGGAACCGCTTTTTAAATACGAATCATTGTTCGCGTTTTTAAGAGATGTAAATAGTTTTCACGTCATCTTCTCTGGCAACCCGTAGCACGACCTCTGAGAAGAGGTTGATGCTGCGGTGACTACATTAAAACAGCACCTGCCTCGCGGCCCTTGGACACAAGGGCTGTTGCCGAGGCATTCGTGCTCTCGCCATTTCTGTATAGTCCCATTATCACGACCCCTTGTCATTCATTCTCACTGCATACATCACGTCACTCTCATAATTTTAATACCTATATGTTTTACCCGCCCTAGGGCGTGGAATTTTAGGCCCCTATACAGCCGCGTAACAACATCATAGCTCACATCTCTTTCAAAGCATTGTTATTTTTTTTGACATTTTTCATGGCGCTCTTTGGCCAAGCATGGCCCTTGCGCCATTAAATCCCACATATCATCATCATCGGATGCGTTTAAGAACGAATGTATGATAATATTCCTTAAAGAGTCAACGCAAAACATTTTCAGCATGGTCTGAAAACGCTGCTGATCGGTAGTCGAGGCTCCGGAGAACACGCGAGCCAAACATTATAGCGCAGCAGGTGGCCTAGGATTCATAATTCTTGAAATCGTTCCCTCTTCTCTCGACAAATGATGCCATAAACCCAAATGACTGCGCCGTAAACCCCAAGCATCGTGAGCTGTATGCCCCAAGCATCGTGAGCCGCCACGTGCCCGCGTGCTCGCTCGCGATGAGACAAACTAAGCCGCGCGTTCGAAGAAAATAAAATGGCGCTCAAGGTCAGGACTCCCGCTGACGAAGGGCCACGTCTTCTTGCCCTCTTGTCATTCCGCTCTCTGTTTAGCTTTCTGCGCGCTCGCTAGTACGAAAGGGGAAAGAAAGCGCTTCAAGCGTGCTACAAATCCTTGTAACTGCGCTCGTACTTAAAGGATACTAAAAATTTGTGCGGCAGTCGATTCGTGAGGAAATATGCTCTTGAAATGAAGCCATTCGACGATTACTTGAAAAAGTGCTGCAGGGCCCATTTAAGGGCTCCTTTTTTGTCCTGTACTTGATTAGCGTCTCTTCAAATATAGTGCTTATTCTTAACGAAAAAAAACATTTTCAGAGCCGAACAACAAATATAGAATGGACAGTAGCGGTGTACCTGCGTTACGTCGTTGAATACCTTAACATACTGTGCCATAAATGCGCACCGCACAATGTTACATGTCGCATTGATTAACGAAGTATGGGAAGCATAGATCAGCCAAATGCAAAAACGAAAATGTCTTCTCGTAAACAATCCCTGTCCTAACAATTATTAAAAGAGAACAAGGAAACCGAATGCGGAAAGAAAGGTCCAAGACAAAGCATAACATGAACTTGCTCGACATACAAAACATAAAGTGTAGCGAAATTTAAACCATTTATTTCGCAGTGTGAAGAGGTGGTGCGACAAAATAAACTGTTATTAGATATTCAAGAATAACACAAGAGCAGCCGATGCTACAATAAAGATATTGTTAAATCCAAAAAGTTATGGCTAATGATTTGTTATGGCTACACTCATCTTCCCTGAACATTCAGTGAGTATTTTTGCCCCGTCAACACTGCGTTATCAGCATCGTCAATGGGACAGAACGAGTTGCTTGTTTACCTGTTGTATTGAAATTATGCGGCGGTTTCAGAAAACTTCTTACAGAAAATTCAACAAGGAATGCCGCTGAAAACAACGTTTCGACAAGTTGACTCGTCTTCGTCACGGCAGCAACAGTCGTGGCAAAGGCAAGTACACTTATCGAAACATTGGTTCCACCGGAATTCACTTCTAGACGATATTTTTCCTCGTCAAGCCTTTCTTGCTTCATGGACCTCCGTCTTGTCTGGGTTTATACTGACCGGAGACGCCGGGATGATTGAGTGCCCGCTGCTTTCGTTAGCACACGCAGGTCTCATCAATCACAACGACGTAAAGGAGCACTATCCGCGATAAAAACGCGCAATATGTAAGGTTTGGAAGCGGCACCACAACGCTTGTCATACAAACCGGGTGACGAGACTGTAGACGCCATGAAAACGCTTGTTAACGATTCTCAGAACAGACGCAAAATTCACCCTAACAGTCCTCTGGAGAGGATCGCAAACAAGAATCAACGATTTATTCTGCACCCATACAGACTCCTAGCACATGCGCGCGGGGCTTGCAAAGTTAATTATGCTTTTTTTTAGGCATTGGACCCAATCATGATAATGTTGATGTCGTTCCTTACGTTTGCACACTCGCTTTCTCGTATCATTATCTTCTTTTTGCGGCTGCGCGCTGTGGCACCTTAACCACGGTATGTGTGGCGCAGCTACGCTCGAGGGCGCTGGTTAGATTTCCGGCCACGGCGGTCGAAAGCACTGTTGCATTTCATTCCATTGGGAGCCGACGTCAGGAAACGTAGTCGCTAAGTGGTTAGTTTTTGCGAATGTCGGCACATGACGAGTTCATTCTTTGTGTAGCTGTACGACTGGAATCAAGAGTGTTAAATTTTCTCGCATTCCGAAACAGCCGCGTATGCACGCGGATATGCCAAGAACGATCGCCGCCAACTGACCTGATTTGCCTCGTGCTCAGCTCTGACGACGAGGCCGAAACGGAGCTCGACGGCTGCGTGGCAGAACAGCGTCCTGTCCATCATGTAACGTGGTTGTATGGGCAACAGGTCCGCGTGAAGCTGCAGGAACCACAGGGCCACCTGGTCCAGCAGTCGGTGGCGCATGTTCGCCATCAGCTCGGCGAGTGCTGATAGTAGCCGCGAGTTTACCACGAACACCAGATCGTGCTCGCTTACGGTCACTGAGGTGCCATTCAGAACGTGCCGGAGGAGTCGCAACCATGTAGCGCCTGTATGGTTTGCGATTACGAAGTCATGAAAGCCCCTTTGATCAAAGTACATTTCCACCCACTGAAACCATGGTAAGGGTTTTTTTTTCGAAGTCATAACTACGATTGCAGCGCAGGGCTAGATGTTCAGAATGGGACGTGCAGATACGGGCAGAGATGACTTCCCACTCAACTGTAATCACCACGAAAACACTTAAACGTGCTCTTTAAAATGAAATTGCTAGAATAGGGGCACTGCCGTCATCAAATCACACAAGTGATTTCTGCTTGAAATCGAAGACAGCGGTTTAATTAGGTAGGCTCGCTTTCTATTGGTATGTTTTCGTCCATGTGTAACTTGTGATGTAGACATAGCTAAGGATGGCTCGTTATAATGGAAACGGCGCGACAAGATCAGACAAGACTGAAGACACACGAACAGTGCCCCAACAGTCTTGTCTTATTCTGTCGCCCCATATTCATAAGAATACATCGGTACCAACTCGCCCAATTCTCAATCCTACTTTACAGAGAGCTAACCCGAATGTTTACATTTCCAAGGGAATGTTAAAAGTGCAATTTTTAATTACCAAAGCCACTGTTAAAGTACCATATAAAGGCCGGAGGCAGCATTTCAGTTTGTGTGAAATTCAAGAACACCCGTTTCTATTGATTTAGGGGTGCCCCGCCACGATGGTATACTAGTTGTGGCGCTCGACTGTTGTCGCGAAGGTCGCGGGATCCAATCCCGGCAGCGGCGGCTGCATTTTCGATGGAGACAAAAATGTTTGGGGCGCAGGTTAAATTAAGGTGCAGGTTAAATAACCCCAGATGGTCCAAATTTCCCGAGCCCTCCACTGCGACCCCTGTATTACCGATTTAGGAGCATGCTAAAGAAGTAACTCCTTCTGTTGAACAATAACCTGCATATTCCACTACGGCGCGGCTCATATTCGTATCTTGTTTAGGCACATAAATCCACACAGTGCAGTAACATTTCTTACTCTTAATATTGGAAGTGTCAGTTCTTGCGACAGGATCGCACATAGATTCTATGCGAAGGTAGCAGAAGAACGGTGCAGTTGTACTCGAATTACAAAGCGTACATATATAGGCTTCTCGAGATCTCTCTATTGAAAGCGTGAGTGATTAACATTATAGTGCCCTTTTCGTGAATACCGGTTCTGTCCATCGATATACGAGGAACCCGGGCTGTTGACAATCACGTACATGGTGTATAAGATGCTGTGTACAATACTCACGGATTTAAATGAGGCATCAATTTCTTTACTATAACGATTGATCTTCGCAACTGCTCGAATAACAACGTCATGTCACGACGAATCTGGCCACTAAAGATAATATTGGCTCTGATCTACGCGTACGAGTCAAAATTACGCCTATATGAGCCGAATTGAAGACGATGGAGGCGAAATTATTTGCCTTACTTAACCCTAAATTATACTATTTCAGTCCGTGAGTACTGTACCATAGCTATCTGTGTAACAACACTTGAAGGGGTGCATTTTTCTCATCTACGGGTGAGCAGTAACATAGGCGTGCGCAGGATTTCCCATAAGGGAGAGGAGGGCAAAGTCGCATCGCAGCGCCACCCCTCCCCGCTTGCTGATTTCGAAAACAAGCTGCGCAGTCGATGCAAAAATGAAAATGAAGCGATGGCGTGCTTCCCACAATGGCTTGTATTTGGTCCCTAACTTTTCGAACGTAAAACTGGGTAGTCAACAGTTCCACTAATGCAACGTCCGTGGTACTCTGCAGCTATTGTCAAAAGCCTGCGCGGTCATAGCCTTCAACTAACGGTTCGGGTACGACTGAGCAAAGGGAGCAGACTTGGCGCCCCCCCCCCATTACAATTTATTAGGGGGAGGGCGACTACCCCCTCGTGTGCACACCTATGACCAGTAATAATGGAATTGTAATAATGATGCTCTGTGTTTTCAGTAGTGATATTACTATAATGCTGACAACGATTCAAGTAAAATTTTAAGGAATGGAACGTTCTAGTGTAGTGTGTCATATCTCATCATTAGGGCGTCGAGCCTGGGTTGGGAGTAAAAATTGGTAATATAAATATTCGTGCAGGCGTTAATACATCTGGTGTTTGTGTGCCAGTTACATACACAAAGTGCCATTTAAATATTCTGCGCGAAAAGATATCGCTTTCTAATGTTGCCGCGTTAGGACCTTAAACCTCACCGGGTAACGGGGCTGTGACCGTCTCCATGAACTTGAGGGGTAGCTTGTCGAGCCTATTTCCATAGTCTGCCGAACTTGCAATTGCACGCTTAAGCCTCCTGAGGACAACGAGCTCATCCGACAGCAGCCTTGCGACGAAGGCGTCCGCAAAGTACGGATCCAGAAGCGCGCGAATCGCTTCGCTAGGGCTACGTAGCTGTTCCAGCAGGAGCCGAACCCGCTCGCGGCCGCCGTCTGGCTCGTCCTGTTGGCGTAGCTCGTGTATGGCTGTCACAGGCACAAGAGGCTCCCTGCGTGTCACGTCCATATATAGATGTATTGTCAGCACACGAAAAATTTCTTCGAAGCGACTAGAAGAAGTCACAGGGTCCCTTATTCATTTGCCTAAAACGACTCGAAGGCGAAAGTCATCTTCTGCATGTTGTTCGCAGGCGATTCTATTGATCACCCTCACCTCGAAAGATTTCTCCACAAAATGTGGTTTTGCACTGCCTCCAGGATTTAAGGCACTGCAAGCTTTGTGCACCTCGCGTGCTTTTGCAGTGCCTCGGGGATCTGCCCCCCCCCTCCTTTTAGCAAGCGACGATGTCATGTTAGTCATGAGGTGATAACAATTTTTTTTTCATCACTCGTGTTGTGGCCACCGACGGTCACTTTTCGCGTTTGATGAGGTTTCTACAACTTTTGCCTTAAAAAGTGCCGTCAATGGCATACGGTACAATATTACACTGACATTTTATTCTAGAAAACCGACACACGCACATCAGGAGACGCGCTAGTGAGTACTGCTGACAAGGGTACGCTGTGACAGCGCCACTAACATCAATTCTTAGAGAACTATAATCAGGCGCGCATAACACTAGGCTAACACAGAACACGCCGCCTTTAACGCACCGCCTTCCGCAGTTTCACTTCCGCCGTTTTCAGAGTTCCAACCGGAGGAGTTAGCCCCCTGTCACGTGAAGAGGAAAGGATTCCATCCTTTATATATCGCAAAAACTTTCCTGAGACAATGGTGAACGTCGGCAAGTGCGCCTTCCGTGTCAGTGTGCACCTATACTGTAATTAGTACCCTGACGTCTGAAGTGCAAATGACGCCCCTCCGAAGCTTTCGGATGGCGCAGATTCTGATCTGACCTCATGAAAACAAGCTGCTGTTAAGCCGTCCGCATGCGCACCTCCTGGCTTGCATGCTGGACTCGCTAGTCGCTACGGCGGTGGCGGTGACGGACTACACCCGCCAACTACTGCGGCACCTGATCATATCGACCAACCCAGACCAGCTGGTGGCAAGCGCAAACCTCGGCCGCCTCTCCCGGAGTATGGCCTCGAGAGGCGACAGCGCTGTCCCATTGTCCGCATGTGCACCTGTAGCGCCTGGCCTGCGGTACGGAAGACTCCACGCGAGATTTGCGTGCTGCAGATGCGGCTACGCCGAAGCGCTACAGCACATGTGCTCTTGTCTCACTTCTGCTGCAGAACGCCAGATGGTGAGCTGCTGTCCTATGCTCAGACCAACGGCAATAACTGTGTAATGCATTCGCTTCCCTCTGCGGTTGCCAATGACTGCCCTACGAGCGTTCCTGGATTTCGCGGCCTCTGCGCAGAAATATCGCTCGTTGCCCAGCTGTCACCTCAGCCGACAAATTGCAGCGTTTCTACCTCTTCTCTTTTCGATCTTTCACCTATATACGCCTCCCCTTTCCCCGAAGGCGCTTCGCGGAAAGGGGAGGCGTATATAGGTGAAGTGGCGAGCTTAGTTGTTTATTAATAGTAAACACGACAGTGGGCAAGTACAGACCAGAGTGGTAAGATTACAAAATTATATGCACCGATGGTTAACAAGCCACTAAGATAGTTCGAAATGACACACCTGAAATAGAACTTGTTACCGGTCTTTTGTCTGAAGAAGGCCAAGCGGAACCAGATGTCAACCGCCCAGTTGAGCGATAAATCCAGCAGCACCTGAAGACTCCGAGAGGTATGAACAGGGCCTGACGGATTGGGCCATGACAAGCCCCTATCTCTCATGAAGTTTATCAGAGCCTGTGAAGAGAATGCAATTGCGAAAGTTTGTTCGCGTCTTGGAGACAGTGAGTAGGAACCTATTTCAGTAATGTGGAGCTGCTTGATAAGGAAACTATGAGTTTTCTCTGGTAGCGGCATCGTGCACAAGAGGTCGCTGTAATTTTGACACCATTATTGTGAGCCACATTCGTAAGCCTAAATATAACTGAAAGGCTGCCGCTTACACCACTGAAGGCAGTGCAAATTACGAGACAGCAAGATCCCTTACACTTCGTATATCCCTTACAATAATCCTTACTCTTGGTTTTGGGGGCCACACCATGTTCCGCTACAAGGACTGATTGATTGATTAACTTCACTGAAAACAGCCCTGAAGATCGGTTTTTTAGGCCGAGGCGGGCCGCGTCCACGTCGACACCACCAGTCCGAGATGGGTAGCTGTGTCATGGGCCTTCTGGACAGCCCTTAATTGATCTTCGAGTTCGTTGCTCTTGACCAGCTGCATCCACTTCTCCCATTGCCGGCACCCCTTCTGATTTTTTGCTATTCTTCACCGCATAACGTTTTTGCACTGCGGCGAAGCCGACTTGCTTCCCCATCATGAGATGGCAGCAATGGTTTTGTTTGTTTTCTATAACATATGTACGCGACGCGAGCGTACTTTATCTAGGTTTGCGTATTTGAAGATCAAACATAATAAATAAAAAGACGACTGTAACTGCTAGGCGTGCATATTTGAAGATCAAACATAATAAAAGAAAGGTGGACTGTAGCTGCAGACCGCACAACTCATTGACTTGCGTGGCACGCTAATTTGACCATTCTTTATCACAGTGGAAAACAGCGCAATACAACGGAGACAAGAAGACCAAACAGGACGAGCACTGTCATTTTATAACACACGGCTCTCAGACACGACTGTCATTTTATAACACTCGCGTGTAAGCCACTATGTTCAGTATAAGCAACAGTAAATAATTAACAAACTTGCCAAAAACATGACACATGACACGACTGTCGTTTTTCTATAACACTCGCGTGTTATACAAAACAAGCAAGGGACAATACCAAGGTACAAGTAAACTGGTAGCGAAACTTCCATAGAAGCCCATGCGTCAAGGAGTTGGCGGTTCGTTGCCACCGTCGCCACCTACGTATGGTGGGGACAAATAACAGCAAGCAAGCAAATTAAATATGGCCCAACAACCGGAAACAGTAGTGACGTCGCGCACTTCCGCGACATGGCGCGAATGGTTATACTTTTTTAAAGTGCAGCCCTTTTACGTGCTTTTCTTCAGCGCAGCATTTCTTTTTTTCATTTTTACGGCTTGGTAATACTCGTACGCTAGAGGATGAACTAGAGGGATTTGAGAAACAAGCTTGATTAATTAGCGAAATGTTGTACTTGCAATGTACTGCAAAATACATTTGAGATAAAAAATAGAGATGCATCGGCTTAAGGGCACATTAGCACAGCAGTTCAAAAACTTACGTTCCCCAATCCAGGAAAACCACTGGAGCGAGACAGCAGCCGTGAAAGGATCACGTTGGCAGCCTTACACAATACAACGTTTCTTCGTTTAGCGCGCTGCAGTCGCCATCTTTAAGGGCAAGGGCACGCTGGCTGTGCGGCAGGCAAAGCACTCGGCAGTCAGCAGGCAAAGCTTATGTGAGCTAGCTTGGCTGCTTCGAACTGAACAACACATAGGCAGGCAAATAAGCCTACGGAAATAAATGGAAGTAAGCAGTCCTGTGCATTGGACTAGCAATAGTCTTAACAAAATTAACAGTTGTTCCTTACAAATGCAGCCCGCATTTCCATCGCTACTCCCGGTTCTGCGTATCAGTAGCGTCAATCGATGTAATACTATAGATATTTCGTCTTCGGGTATTCGGTATCGGCGATAAACGTAAACACTGCATCTTCACTTGAGTGCAAGAAATTTCTGTTCGCTCATTTGAGTTGATCTGCTACCCTCAAAATACTTCGTGCTCCTATTGCTCCTCTTGTTTGAGAAAAATATAAAAGTGACTTTTTTTTTCGTCTTTATTTTGAAGCCGTTTTTATCCGGCCCTTTGGCGTGTTCGTTCAACTCAACTTGCACTTGCCGCTTGCAGGCGGCACTATTGCAATATTTCAAGCCTGTATGAATTTCCCAACCTATGCCGAATGGAATATTGCGCGTCGAATGACGGTCTACAAAGCGTTCATTTTTATAATGCATGCTGAATAGTGAAGCTACGCCACCGGTTGGAGTGATTCGTCTACCGTTGCTCTTAAAGAAACTGCCCCAACAGAGGCTCAGCCCCACCGATGTGTGCAGCCTTAATTTCGTATTAGGATTTGCACTCTAAAAAGAGAACGATAGAAGTGCTGCCTTTTTGTCGCAAAATGATAATGGTAAATCCGTATTGCATGTCTTTCCCTGCATTATCGCCGCGCGCCCAGTAGTTGCAAGTCACCAACGGCATGCGCATTATCAGCGCGACATAGCATTCTTGACAGGAAAGTGGCAAATCGGCTTTTAAAGTGCTTTCATTGCGGGGTCCGCCAAGACTTTCATGGCGTATTTTCGTGACGGAAATACGTCAGCAAAATGAACGCCTTCAGATGGCAAAAAAAACTAAGAAAAATTGCCGTTGACAAGAGTCGAACCCACAACCTCTCGGTCCGCGATTATGGCTTGCGGGCGTTTAGCCCACTGAGCTACCACCAAACACAGAACGGACGCTACATGAACGCACCTCTTATCTTTCACACTTTCTTCTCACAATGCTCTTGGATGGATGGATGGATGGATGGATGGATGGATGGATGGATGGATGGATGGATGCTATGATTGTTCCCTTTATAACGGGGTAGGTGACATGTGTGCCACTAAGCTCGAAAAAAGAAAAAAAACTTCGTTGCCTCCGGCAACGCGCCTTTGCTACGACCGTCCCATTCGGCGCGTTTCCAATAGAATTGTAATTTCGTCAACGCTTTAACACACCGCGAGTTGGCGGCCTTAGTCTAAGCCTCGCTCATCGCATCCGTCCATATCGAAAAATAGCTGCCCGACGCTCGCCTGGGTATGCCACATAGCCTGGCTATCTCACTGTCGCACCGAGTTCCCCGCTGGCCCTGTCAGAACTAACGTCCAGGCTAGAGGGAAGACACGACACTCGACGCGTTTCTCTTCGCGTTTCACGATGCTTTGAACGAGTGCATATCGATATGGCGGTCCAGCCACCATAATATTGACTGCGTTGATGCCATCTTTGCGCGGGATTCACAATATGCGGTGTCCAGGTATATCTTCAGAATTTCAGCTACCGTAAGGGTTAAACCATCATGGGTGTTAGTCATGGTACGGAGATGTTCCACTAGGCGTCAACGCGAGTGCGTCCACATCAAGCGGTGCTATATTTGCCAAACAACAATAGACATTGTACAAGCTCTCATATAGCAACGCACTGTAAACAACCAACTACTTCTGTGAGGACACGTTTCCCTTTCGTGTTATACAGATTCCTATGACGGAGGGATCAGCCATCTTTTTGAGGGTGTATCGTAATTCTCGGTGCATTTCTTTTTTTTACCGTCACTGGTGAGAACCTGCAAAAGCAAATCGCATACAGAAACGCGGATGCTCACATGGAGGAGCGATACTATCATTTTTAATCGCTTATTAACCATGTCTAATAGTAGGATGGTGTCGTGAGTCTACTCCAACGCACCTGCCTACCCAGACGCCGGTCGTCGAGAGAGCCCTGGTGAAGACAGGCGAGCAGCATGGCGACCGCCTTGCGCGACGCAGCGAAGCGTGGTGGCTCGTACAGGCCCCTGGTGAGCATGAGGTTCACGTCAAGCACGTGCCAGTGGCGCTTCAGTAGCGTAGGCGAAGCTGCGTAGCTTTGGCGGAGGTTCTCGGCGCCCACACGCAAACGCTTCAAAGTCGTCGCACGGATCCGCTGAACTGGCACATAAAGCATAAGAAAACACGTCGACTGAGGACTTCCAGTTAATAATTCTTTTAATTCAACGCACGTCTGTCTTTCCGTAGCACTAATTAATAATTATTATTCTTGGGCGGTTTATGTCCCAAAACCACGATATGATTATGAGGAACGCCGTAGTGGAGGGCTCCGGAAATTTTGGCCACCTGGGGTTCTTTATCTTCCACCTAAATCTAAGTATACGGGCCTCAAGCATTTTCGCCTCCATCTAAAATGCTGCGACCTTCGGGCCACTTGGCCACCGTGGCGGTTGCAGCATTAAAGCAGAAGTATGAAAAATCAACAGCACCGGCCGCGGCAGTCTAGTGGTTGTTCTCATCCATGACTATATTCTTCCTAAATGTATAATCGCACAGTTGCACATTTACTTTTTGCAATAGATACAAATTATACATATATTGCTGAACTCAGTCTTGTGCTGTACGTATTCTGTATGCCCCATATACTGAAAATATTCGGCTCTTACTGTGGCCAAATGACTTCCACTACTATCCTGAAACAAACTCTATCGACTCCTCCTCCCGCCATCGAATTTCTCTATCTCCATCATTCCATCCCTGCCACCCCTTACTTTTGTTAATCGCAGTAGGTTCAGTTCTCTCGTGCAGAATGCAATTTTATTGTTTAACAAGAAATCTCGAGTAAAACTGTTGCTTCGTGCGCCACCGGAAACATTTCATCTTCGCAGTAAGCTAAATGTGACCCACAGTGTCAAACGATTTTGATAGATTCATTGTGACGAAATCTGCTTGTAGACTAAGCGCATAGGCACATACCACTTAAATCAACTGTGCAACATTTGATAATCGAATTATATCAGTGTTGGGTGAAGATGAAACTTGTTGATTCCAGGAACACCATATCGCGTGCTTTAATCAAGGTTGTATAACATGTGGAAGCAGACGTTATGACGAGGTGGTTAACGATGGAAAAGCGATAAAAGGGGGGATGTTCAGGTCAGTGGACGCTATGCAAAACATTACGGTGCTGTGGTGCTTAGATCTTTGTGACAGGACCGAACTCCTTGTGCTTGAATTGGCATGATGCTGTTCGGCAGAGACTCAGTTTGATTATTGACAAAGCGTTAAGTTTAGTGGTTCGTAGAGCCGCTAAAAACAGCTATTGAAGCATCAAAGGTCAAGTTTCTTAGGTTTTATCACTGGTCAAGATGGCACAAAGTCAGAGCATCCATGGCACACAACGGAGCCTGAGATCCCGAAGTAACTGATGCTAGTTTTTGCGGGTACCTCGAAGGGACATGCCGCAGTGATGCATGACGAAAACGCGTTTAGCCTAACCTTGGCAGAGGATTTCTGGGCTGTCATGTCTGTCAAGTGCCGGCTTTCTAATATTAACCATTGCTTGAACGTTGTTGCCTTGTCTATAGCAAAGTACACGTGTTGCGTATGCTTCGGAAATACGAAAACCAGAATGGACTCTACCAAATACGACGGTGCTCAGACCTACTCTCGTAATGAGGTCCTTGTTTGTGCTTCATTGCGAAAGATGTTCTACTAAGGAGATTAAGAAATGACACTGGTGCGAAATCTTCGAATCTTCTGTCATGGCAATGTGAGAATTCAGCATCACCATTTCAATATTAGTGTTCATTAGTTCCAGAACGAGGAAAATGCGTATATAGGTACCTGTTGATGGCGTCCATGAGAAAAGCGGCGTGCTGATTGCAGTCGTCAGTGGTACATGTTGTAATGGATAGGTGTGCTGCCTTAGCCTCTGGACTATCGCTGAGCATCCAGAGTGCGTACGTGAACATCATCGCCATTAGCGCCACGTGATGCCGCTGTTGCACCGAGAGAGCAGATGGCATCGTAAACCCACGGCTTAGGAAGCTGCGCCTTCGTTTTTGTCGTGTCTGAACCTCTGGTAGACGTTGCCTGACCAGAGACTGAAAGAGCTTCAGTGGGCGAAGACGTTGAAATCTGCAAGCAGAACCATGTGAAATTTTGCTATGATAGTCGATTTAAGCATTGTTTCGCAATAGTGCTGAAGACGGTGTCGCTTTTTTTGGTATGCAGTCTTCAGGGATCTGCCATTCCACGTGATTAGACCACGAACAAACTGGTCATTCTGACGGTTCAATACTGTATACATTGTCGCTGCTTTCCTGGCAGGAAAATGCAGAGCTACTTCCTAGTGACTGCGCCTAAACCAGTTGGTAGCAGCGTACTGAACAAAGGTGCCGAAAGGTGATGCCCCAAGGTATCAGGGAAGTCCATCTGTTGCTGAGGAAGTGGTGGGAGCTATGTATAGCAAGAGCGTGCTTTTGTGACGTAGCTAGACAACAGCCTTCAGGATGTCTGAGGTTACTTTCTGGGTTGAGCTTGATACACTGAAGCTGCCCGTAAAGCCAATAGTTTCAGGACGCGCAGTTAGACTTTTACCGACAGGTATAGAGCGATGTCTGTGAAAAGACACATGTATAAAGGAATTAGAGCACTGCAGGGGCCCGGGCCCGGCCCGGCCGTCGGAAGCGCTTTCCGGCGGGCCCGGGCTGGGCTCGGGCTTGAAAGTGCGGACCTGGGCCGGGCCAGGGCTTGAAGCCGCGGGCCTGTGCCGGGCCGGACTCGGGCCCGCGAATTAAAAGGCCTAAGTCGGGTCATCGAGCACACGCGAACGTTATGCAATGCGTGGTCTAAGGCATTCTGTGCCAAGCTGAAGTGACACGTGCAAAGAGCTGCTTAGTAAAGCTTAGCAAGGAAAATAGAAGAACAGTTGAAGTTCTATTTTTTTTCCACAAAAAAGATCATGGCTTCCGCGTGAAGAAAAATGAATTATACAAAAAGCCGCTCTACAAGCGATTTCCCCGTTACCACTTTTGCGATTAAACTCGATACTATTACCTACATTATTATAACGCTAATGGTAAGGGTATATATCTTTACTGGTGCGTTTATTTTATGCTGTATGCGCATGAATTCACTTGTATATTGTGGGGATTCGAGGCACGCCCGTTGCCTTTGCGCGGGGATTTGCCGTCTGCTAACCCATTTTCTCCCCGTTCCCTCCCGCGGCGGCAATGTGGCGCCATCTTGCGCCATGCGCCGCCGGGTTCTCGTGGTGGCAGTGTACGCGATCTCTGATTTCGCGAGATTCGGTGCACGCTGCGACGGCTCTGTCTCTTGCTCTCCTGGGCCAGCGAACGGTGAGGTCACGTTTCCCTTGCGCTCCGACGTCCCCTTTGGGAATCGCCGGACTGTAGCCTGCCTGGGTGCCTTGGCATCCTTGGCGGGCGTGTCTGGCGTTGCGCTAGCTTCTGTTCTGTACACTAAGCCAAAGGCGGTGCCAAGTGTTCTTGCGTGGTCGTACCACGCTGAGCCGCATTTGCCGGAGGCCCACGTGTGCGGAGATTTGCCCTAACTCTCGCGAACAGGCCCAGTGGTCATCGCGAGAGTGCGCAGCTTAGCCACTCAGGACCGTTTCCCGAGCGGCGTGTCAAAGCTCGCCATTGCGAGCTGCGACGTGCTTCGCGGAACCACTTTGTGTATTTCGTCCGCCTGCGGGGGCCCTTTGCTCCCCGCGTCCCGGGAGCGGACGTTGTGCTTCGTTGGGGTGCCGCCAAAAAGCAAATAAAGTGTTTGTGTGTTGTATTTGACTGAACACTGTGTTTCTGTCGCGCGGCGTTCGGCGCCCTCGTTAGCTGAACGCGCGCGGAGCGGTGCGCGTACGTACGCAGGCAACGGCACACGCGGCCCTGTGACTCGCTAAACCTGAACCGCGGTGGTCTCTACTCCGGTGAGTTTTGAGGCTACCACACTGGCGCCCAACGCGGTATCAAAGGCTCATTAAGCCTTTGATTAGACTTAGCTGAGTGAATACGCCTTCGCGAATTAGGCTCGCCGTGTTACCCGCGTTATGTCTGCCAGGCATGAGTTTTGTCCGCTGACGTTCTTAGCAGATACCGCATTGCTCGAGAACAGCGCCAGTGCCCCCTTCGGGCAGCGGAATGCAGCGCCCTCACCTGTCGCAACCCCTAGTAGGGATGACACGATGCGCTGCGTACAAGCTCCCATTGGACATGTAGCGTGTTCTGGGAACGGGGCCACAGCCCAACCCGAACAGTGCTTGCGGGCAAATTGGATTACTGCTCCTTTTGGAATGCATGACAGTCCATTGACAGCGCTCGCAACGGGCTCCCAACGGAGCTTACGGAGCGCAGGTCGGAAACGCGGCCTCAGCCGTCACCGACTTTTGCCCGCTGGCTGCTATGCAAGCAAGCAGCCAAGCTCACTTCGAGCACGTGTCTGTACCGCTAGCCGCAAGCGGCTTAGCCAGATCACGTGAAGCTGCCTCAAGTGGCGGCTGTGAACAACTGGCGCTCCCCGAGAACGGTGCAACGGCCGGTATGCCCTTTGAATCCGCGCCGCTTGTCGAGCTCGGAGACAGTTCCCCGTCACGACCGCGCCGTTAATGCACCGACAGCTTCCTCTGAAGCGGGTGCACAGACGCTGCTGCAAAATGCCGCCCAAATGATACAGGCGCTCACAGGGGCAGTTCAAACGCTTTCGGCTGTTCCGAAACGCACTCACCCGCTGTCATGTTGGCCGTTCCGACCTACGGCGGATACGGTGATCTGCAAAGTGCAAGAGATTACCTGGACTCCCTGTCACGTTATCAGAGAGCCATGGGTTTGGACCATCAGGAGCTGCTCGGGTGCGTTGTCCCAGCTGCACTGATTGACACGGCGGCTAGGTGGTATCGGCTTTCAGGCCACCGAGCAGCGACCCTCGATGAGTTCCGCGCGGCCTTCCTGCGCGAATTCTTACCCGCTGACTACGAGAGTAGGATGCGGCGCGAGCTCGAGCTCCGCACGCAAGCTCCTGATGAGTCGCTTCAGGAGTACGTACGCGAGAAGGAAGACCTTTTCTCTATCGCTGAGCCCAGAGCTTCGAAGGAGGAACGCGTCGAACGGGTAGTCAGGCAGGCACATCCGACCTTTTCGGCGTACCTGCGCGGCAGTCGCTTCCGAGATTTAGAGGAATTGGCCGCCGAGGCGAAACGCATTCAAGGCGACATTCTCGCCGTGCGCGCCTATCGCCCGCCACCGCCAGCCAGCGTAGCCCTTGAACCGCGCTGCGCGTGGGGAGGGGCCGTAACCTTTCCCCAACGGCAACAGCCCGCCGGGGCTGCCTCTGCGGTTCCCGCTAGAAGCGGGCACAGTTTGGAGCTGAGCGATCGCGCTCTAGATCCCTACGCGCACGCGAGGCGCGCAGCAGCCTGTGCTGCACCGCAACTCGACGCGCACAAGCAGGGACGCTATCCGACCCAGCGCATCGGTGACGGTGACGCTCGTCATAACAGGTCCTTTGACCAACAGGCGAACCGACCCCTGCCGCTAGAGGCTGCTCCGCCTCGGGAGAGAGACCGCGACGGAGCACCTTCCCTTTCCCGGGACGGAGTGCGCTGCTTCCGCTGCCGCAAGCGAGGGCACATAGCGAGGGAGTGCCCCGTATCTAGGCCTCCTCTGAGGCAGGGAAACGGGAGCGCGGGTCGTTCGTGAAGGCACGAGCGGCCGAACCCTTGCTTTTCCCCTCCGCGTACCGCGCAAGCAGTCTTGCTGGTGCGCACGCGCCGTTTATTTTGGTCACCATTGCCGGCCGCGAATTCTCGGCGTTGCTGGACACGGGCGCAAGCGCTTCGTTGTTTGGCGAACAGGTGTTGTCCCACTTGCAGAAGCACTCGGTGCGCTTGCGGGACAGCCGCAGGACATTCACCCTCGCGAAAGGCGTGGCCCAGTCGGCTGGCGCCGCAAGGTTGACTGTCACATGGGGAGATCGAAGGAGACGCATGCGTTTCGTTCATCTTCCAGGGCTCAGTGTCCCTGTGATTCTCGGTCGAGACTGCCTCCTAAAAACCGGTATCGTTGTGGACATCGCGAATGGCGGCTATCGCGACGGACCTTTTTCTCAGCTCAAGCCGTTCATCAGCCCGCCGACGTATACGGCGGGCTGATGAAACCTGCCTGTGCAGTAGAGGCGTCGGAACCGTGTCGCGTGCAAAGTTCGGGGGCAGGCCCCTGCGCTATGCGCTCGTCGGCTCAAAATCCCCGTCGGGATCCAGCGGCACGACACGCAGAGGCTCCGCATCCTTTGACCGCCTGTGCGACTCATTTGGATGATACACAGAAGGCTCGTTTGTCGGCACTGTTCCGCGAGTACGACGAGCTCTTCACCGATCAGCCGGGCTGTACCAAGTTGGTGAGCCACGCGATCGAAACTGGCGACGCGCTTCCTTTGAAGTGTAACCCCTGGCCCGTCAGCCTGGCCAAGAGGCAGGTTATTGACGGCTTGCTGGATGATATGCTTTCAGCTGGCATTGTTCGCCGTTCGTCCAGCGCCTGGGCGTCTCCAATTGTGTTGGTGCCTAAGAAAGATGGCAGTCATCGCCTGTGCGTAGACTACCGCCGTCTGAACGGAGTTACTCGTAAGGATGCCTATCCGCTCCCCACGATTAACTCCACCGTAGGAAACCTCGGCACTGCGCGGTACTTCACCACGTTAGATGCCTCCAAAGGTTACCTACAGGTCCGGATGGATGAGCGTGACTGGTGCAAGACCGCGTTCACCTACCACAGAGGGTTGTTTGAGTTCACTCGTATGCCCTTTGGTCTTTGTAATTCTCCTGCGACTTTTCAGAGACTGATGGACCGCGTCCTCGCGGTAGCAAAGTGGTCATACTGCTTGTGCTACTTCGACGACATCGTGATTTATTTACAAACCTTCGAAGAGCACTTGGCCCATGTTGCCGATGTGCTCGGGAGGGTGAGGGCTGCCGGGAAGACGTTAAATCCCGCGAAAGCCCAATTAGCGCAGACTCGAGTTCAGTTGCTTGGGTTTACGCTGGGCGAAGGCTCCGTTGAGCCAGACCGGGAGAAACTTCAAGCAATCCTCGATTTCCCCGCGCCCAAGGACGTACGCGGCCTGCGCCGCTTTCTTGGAATGGCCAACTTTTACCGGTCATTCATTCCGTCCTCTGCCCGAGTGCAGGCGCCCTTGACCAAGCTCTTGGGCAAGTCTGCGGTGTGGCGATGGGGACCTCAGCAGCAAGAGGCGTTTTGCCATCTGTCTAGCGCCATTGCGGAGACAGCGCAGCTCAAGCTCCCCGACCTGACCAGACCGTTTGTTGTCCAGACTGACGCGAGTGATCTGGGATTAGGAGCAGTTCTCCTACAGGAATACGATGGCGTGTTGCAGCCGCTGGCCTTTGCGAGCCGCTCGCTGACACCCGCGGAGAAGAATTATTCCGTGACTGAGAGGGAGTGTCTCGCCATCGTGTTTGCACTGCGTAAGTTTGACGTCTACCTGGATGGGACGAAGTTCGTGGTGCAAACAGATCACATCGCGCTAAGCTGGCTGATGCGGCTCCGTGAGACTGCGGGCAGGCTGGCGCGCTGGGCTCTCTTAATACAGCATTATGACTTTTCAGTGCAGTACCAGAAGGGGAGCACTAACGTGGTAGCTGACGCGCTATCCCGTGCCCCAGTGTCTACCGGGAGCCTGGATCCCGGTGCGACAGCCGCAAGCTGTGCCTTTGCGCAAGCAAGCGACGAGGGCGAAACGGCGGCCGAGCCGCCGAGCGGAGATAAGGGTGTGTGGCGACGAGCAAACCCTTTCCGAGGGCCAGGCAAGCAGTGCTCCGCGAAGCGGGCGAGAGGGGGAGCTACTCGTAAGCGAACCCATGACGCCGACGCAGGCGGAAGCGATGGCTGCAGTCCTGAGTGGGAACGATACCAGGCTCCCCTTTCGGAGAATGGGAATCGCTTTCAGCAGACAAGAGCTACTGAAGGCCCAGCAAGATTATCCGTTTTGCCGCGAGTTGCGCGACGGTCTCAGGGAGACGGAGCGCCGTGACGCTGCTGGTTGTGCGGCGGGCGCAGGGGGACGGGAACCAGCGTGTGTCGCTGGGTCCCCGGCGGATACATACTTGCTGGACCATGACGGGCTCCTGCTGAAATACATAGCCACCGATGAAGAGTCTGTGGACCCGCTTAAGATGGTTATGCCCAAAAGTCTGAGAGCCGCACTGTTGCGATCCTCTCACGACGAGCCCATTGCTGGTCACCTGAGTGGCTCCAAAGTTTTTGCAAAACTGAGCAAGACTGTGACCTGGCTTTGCATGAAGCGTGACATTTTCCGCTATTGCCGTTCCTGCCATGCCTGTCAAACGGTGAAATCAAGGGATGGCAAGCCGCCCGGCATGATGAAACCGATTGTCAGTGAGCGTCCGTGGCAAGTAGCCACCTGCGATCTAATGGGGCCGTTTCCCAGCAGTAAGCAGGGGTTCATACATCTGATGGTAGTCGATCATTTTTCTAAATGGGTGGAGTTGCTTCCGCTTCGGAAGGTGACAGCGCGAGCGGTGCTTGAGAGGCTGCAGGAAGTGTTTTGTCGGTTCGGCTTTGCAGAAAGGCTCATCACGGACAACGCGTCGTACTTCACCGCTCGGGTGTTTGGTGATACGTTCAATAAGGTTGAGAGCTGGGCTAGTTGGTGACTGATCATTATGCCTATATGGTTAGGTAGCTGCCTAACCATATAGGCATAATGATTGGTGATACGTGCCGTTCCCTGGGCTCCCTGGGAACTGCACCACTTCGCCCTACCATCCCCAGTCCAATTTGACGGAGCGAACCAATCGTACGCTCAAACCTTTGCCGAAAGTCAAAAGGACTGGGCGGACCACTTGAGCGAGTTCGCGTTCGCAATCCGAACCTCCGAAAGCCGCTCTACTGGTTTCTCTCCCGCTTTCAACTTCGGAGGAGAGTTGGCAAATCCGGTGACCAGTGTCATGCAATGCCAGCTCGGAGACGAGGAAGCACCAGCAGACTGTTCTGCTTATGCGTCAACACTTCAGGACAGGCTTTGTCTAGCTCTCAGTAGAGTAAGGCAGAGTTTGGCATCGGCCAGGGCGGAGCAGAAGGCCCTGTATGACCGGAAACATCGCCATCTTTCATTTAAGGTAGCTGATCTTGTCCTGAAGCGTAACCACGCTCTTAGCGACGCGAGTAAGGGGTTCTCAGCCTCGCTCGCCCCTAAGTGGCTTGGTCCGTACCGAGTGGAGAAAGCTCTGACTCCGCTCGCGTACTTGCTCAAAGATCCCCTTTCGGGAAAACTCAGCCGTGCCCACATCGCGGACCTGAAAGCCTTTGCGTCGAGGTCTGACGAGCATGCGCCAGCGCCCAGTGGCACTTCGCGTAAGCAACGGGTACACCCGGGGCAGCGGACCGCATTCGGACCGCGCACCGGTATAATCTGAGGAAGCGGTCACCTTAGTGACTTCGTGCCGGACGGCGGACTTCCGCAACCGAAGGCCCTCACTTACTTCTAGCCTCAGTTGCCTAACTTCTTTACGGCCTGTACTCGCAAAGAAGTGGGCCCCGCCCAATTTGCTGCTAGTGTTTTTTTGGTTGACTGTTGATGTTCCTTTACTTAATTTTTTTTCTCTTGACGTGTTTCTTTTTTTCCTCTTTTTTTCCCACCTATGGAGAGGGGGTCGCGAGTGCTGTGAGAGTAGGGGGAAGGGGTGGAGAACGTTTTGGGTCGGCCACCTGTGCGGTGTTTGTTGTGAAGAGAAGCCAGCGAATGACCACACGGGGCGGACAAAGGTGGTGTGCGGGAGGGAGGGGCGAGAAGGAGAGAGACTGCAGTGCCGGTGGGCCACTTCTCGCCTGACCTCGATCAAGGAAGGACCTTCAGAAGGAAATCCGCCGCGGCTCAACAGCCACCATCGCGCCGGCAGCGAACAAGGCGGATGGCACCACGACGACCCGGGCCCGCTGTTTCAGCGCCACCACCATCTAAGCCACGAGGGTGCAGCGTGGCCACCTGGACGCATCAGCAGGGGCAGGAGGTGCCACGGTTCTTCTGCAGCGCCGCACCGTGGAAAACACGAAGGCGGGTGCGGCGCGACCTGCCCGCTGATCGCGTCCCCTGGCCATTCCGCGGCTGCACGGTGGCTGAGGCTGAGGAGGCTGCCGGGGGGGCCCAGCTGACCACACCGGACGGTGTCACCGTCTGCGCCACGTGCGGTGTGACGGTCTCTTTCAAGAGCCACTACTGCGGAGAGATGCACGTGGCGCGGACAAAGGCGGCTGCGGACCACAGAGGCGTCGCGAAGGAGGCACAGCGGGCGCCGGCACCGCTCAGCCAGCGCTCCGACGCGACCGACTTCTAGAACTGCAAGCGTGGACTGGACAATCCCCCCCTCTGTCCACTGGCTTTTTTTTTTCTTTTTTTGAAATACAATCTTTTCCTTTCCATATTTTCAAGTGTATTGTTTTTTAGCAGCATTTGCAGGGCTGGGCTGAGGTTAGTTGTTGCTCAGTTCATGTCGTCTTTGCATGCATGAGCGACGACCGGCTGCCTTTGCAGACCGGTATAGGGTGAATTAAGGAGAGCAGGTTGTGGGGATTCGAGGCACGCCCGTAGCCTTTGCGCGGGGATTTGCCGTCTGCTAACCCATTTTCTCCCCGTTCCCTCCCGCGGCGGCAATGTGGCGCCATCTTGCGCCATGCGCCGCCGCGTTCTCGTGGTGGCGCTATACGCGATCTCGGATTTCGCGAGATTCGGTGCACGCTGGGACGGCTCTGTCTCTTGCTCTCCTGGGCCAGCGAACGGTGAGATCACGTTTTCCATGCGCTCCGACGTCCCCTTTGGGAATCGCCGGACTGTAGCCTGCCTGGGTGCCTTGGCATCCTTGCCGGGCGTGTCTACCGTTGCGCTAGCTTCTGTTCCGTACACTAAGCCAAAGGTGGTGCCAAGTGTTCGTGCGTGGTCGTACCACGCTGAGCCGCACTTGCCGGAGGCCCACGTGTGCAGATATTTGCCCTAACTCTCGCGACCAGGCCCAGTGGTCATCGCGAGAGTGCGCAGCTTAGCCGCTCAGGACCGTTTCCCGAGCGGCGTGTCAAAGCTCGCCATTGCGAGCTGCGACGTGCTTCGCGGAACCCCCTTGTGTATTCCGTCCGCCTGCGGGGGCCCTTTGCTCCCCGCGTCCCAGGAGCGACGTTGTGCTTCGTTGGGGCGCCGCCAAAAAGCAAATAAAGTGTTTGTGTGTTGTATATGATTGAACACTGTGTTTCTGTCGGGCGGCGTTCGGCGCCCCCGTTAGCTGAACGCGCGCGGAGCGGTGCGCGTACGTAAGCAGGCAACGGCACACGCGGCCCTGTCGCTCGCTAAGCCTGAACCCGCGGTGGTCTCTACTCCGGTGAGTTTGGAGGCTACCACAATATATATATACGCAGTGAAACAGACACGCGTACGAAGCGATTTATTGACGTTTCGGCCGCGGGTCCGGCCTTTCATCAGAAGTCCGGCCTTCTGTTGAAGGCCGGACCCGCGGCCGAAACGTCAATAAATCGCTTCGTACGCGTGTCTATTTCACTGCGTACATTTACCCGGACCCAGAATCATCTTTTCTCGACATACATATATATATATATATATATATATATATATATATATATATATATATATATATATATATATATATATATATATATATTCGTATGCTAGATGACCTGACAGGACAAAATCGTGCGATCAAGGTAAATACATGTGCACAAGCGTACAAGTAACATCAATAACACAGTTTTCCCATGGGAAGATTTCGGTCTTTTATTTGATGTTGGCAAGTACGGTACAATCTGTTGTTTGTTATTATTAAACAAAGTTATTTGATGCTCGCGTTCCACGTCGCGCCTATAGAGGTGTAGACCGAATTATATGTGGCTATCCTGCTGCTCGACTTGCTGATGTTAAGGCGTGTGTCAATTTTAAATCACCTTCAAAGCGTCATATATTTTTTCTTGGGCAGCGAGGGCATTAAAGGGACATAACTTGTCACAGACATCGTAAGTTCTTAACTGCCTTGCTCGAGGCGCACACCTGAACCATCTTCCGTGACCACGTCAGAATATGAACAATTCATATTTCATCTGCTTTTGGTGGCTGTTCATCATATATAACGTTGCCGTTTTTTATCTTGCTGCAACAAATTATTAATCAGGAGCCTCTTTTAAAAAATTGTGTAAATAATACTTCCAGTGCGAGTGTAGAAAAGAAGATTAAATACAATATCCCGGGTTATTCTTCTATCTGCTTTTTCATGTTAGTTGTACACTTCTTTTGAATAAATTTTGTTGCTATGTTTTATTTTCACTATACTCTTATTGTAATTACTTGCCATGTGCCATATAGGCAACAATTCATTTGGTATTGCGTGCCAAAACCATATGATTACGAGGCACACCGTAGTGAGAACCGGAATAGTTTTGACCACCTTGAGTTTTTTAACGTACACCTAAAGATAAGTACAGGGGTGTTCTTGGATTTCGCCCCTATCAAAATGCGGCCGCCGTGGCAGCGGCAATCGCACCCGCGTCCTGGGACTTAACAGCGAAACAGCTTAGCTGCTGAGCTACCACCGCGGGCAAAGCAACATTTCGATGCATGTACACACCGGAATTTCCCTCCAATCGCCCGCTACAAAGTGCAAGGCATCATTAATAATCAACTAATATCCTCTAGCGGGCCCGGGCCGGGCCTATGGTCATGAACGTGCGCGCCCTGGATAAGTTTAGTAATAAATGCCCGGGCCCAAGGTTGGAACCCCGGGCCGGGCCAGGGCCGAAAAATCAGGCCCGTGCAGTGCTCTAAAAGGAATGTTTCTGCACAACGAATTGACGGGTGCTAACGAACAGGCTAGGCACACTTTAGTTCTAGCATATTCGCATATTCACTCAGCAAGCGGACAAAAAGAAATGCCCCGGCAAATATTGAAGGCAAAGGAGTAAACAGTTCAATTCCAGGCTATAACTCGGCCAGCAAGCGTATTATTTCAACTTCGATTGAGCGTTCGCGCGATAAGCTACACCCGAATTAACATTATTTCTAAAGTGGGGTGGTTCCACGTAAGATCGAACAAACGATGGCTGGTCAACCTCTGAAATTTATTTCAAAATTTTATATATTATTGCCTGATGAGTGGAAAGAAGAGATCCGCAATTTCTTTTGCCGCCAAAAATTTTTTCGAAGCACAGTAAATCAATAATGACAAAGAGGTGGAGTGGGGCACTCATCCGCTCTGCTGTTTTGGCCAACTTTCTTTATGAATTGCACAAAATAAATTAAAGTTAGGTAGCTGAAATTTCTTTAACTGAATGTATGCATGTTTTTGCTTCTGCTCAGGTATTTTTAGTTTTTATGTGTAGAGTAGATGTTTTTATAAAAAACCTCAAAATTGGCCCAGGGAACGTTATTTTTCTTTACTTTAAACGTCCTTATCTCAAAAAAGCCTTGTACCAGAGCGACAAAAATTCCGCATTACGTTCTTCGCATGCTTATCTACCAAACTCCCGAATCTTATAATTATATAACGTATCAGTAAAGAGATATGATCGGGCTAACTTCAAGAAAACACCGAACAATGGAAATCTCTGACTACAATTCAAAAAAATCCCATTTTTTACATTTCTTAAACTTTGTCCTCTTATTCTCCTCCACATCAGCTTTCACAATCATTGAAAACATGTTGCGTAATGTTGTTGCACTAATAGTTACGGCCCCTCCAATAAGGCCCTTAGGCAAGGAGTGGCAATTCCGACTTCTTGCCCAGCAAGTGTACAAAATGCAGGCAGGATTGAATTTCTTTTTATTAAAAGACCAGCAGTACCGAAAAAAGTGTCGACAGCACTGAAGACGTTAATTTTGAAATTATTTGGTCACTGCAGCGGCCACCATCGCGGGGCTACCGAGCAGGTGCGCGCGCAGCCGAGATGCTCGTTGTAAGAGACGGCGCAGTGAGAGCTCGTTTTCGCGTCCTCAGACCAATTGAGTTCGGAACAGGAACACCTCTCGGGTAACTTGAACGCACGTGCACTGCAGCTTCGCTATTCTATCCACCCTCTGTTCGCATCGCAGCTAGGCGTTGATAACACGGCGGAGCTGGAAGCAAGATGAAAGCTCTATAAGGGAGCTATGAGCGCTCGCTTCACGCACGCTGCTGCCTGAGAAACTGCGCTGCACCAGTTGCGATCAGTGAAAAGCATGAACGTCGTGCTCCAGTGGCAAAGAAAAAAATATGGAATGTCAAAGGAAAGAAAAGCAAAACTATCGGTAACCGAATGCGCTTGCCTACTTAGATGTCGGCAGCAGACGGCCTGAATTGGCCGCGCGTTCATTCTTCATTCGGCGCGGATAGGTCTTGTGCTTTGCTCTTACTCTACTCCTCCTGGCGTCTAATGGCGAGAAAGTATAGCTCTGAATGAGTGTATTGTGGAGACTACCTTTCGACGCACAAGAAGCTTAAAGGAGTACTGACACGAATTTTAAAAAAATTCGCATTGTTGCTTAAATAAAAATACTGGTGTCGAGAAACCTAAAACGACTATTGTGGTGCCTGGTAATGCATCGTATGTATTTTAATTAGCGCCACCTTAAAAGACACTTTCGGTTTCGATATCGAGGGGGTGGCTTCTCAGTGTCGTTTTATTGCAGTGTGACGTCACGGAGATACAGAAACTCGCGACGTACTAGTGGCAAATCCGTCATCTGCTCGTGGTGCACATAAACAACGATGAGTGAATTGTCGTCCAGTGACCCTGACAGTGATTTCTACGATTTAGGCTGCATGCAGGACGCAGAACTCGCAAACTCGGGGGAACTGTCTTGACTCGTCGAGATAATGTCCTTGCAGTGGGGCTGGCTTGCCGATGCTCAGCGACGAAAACTTCAAAGTCAAATTAAGATATTTTATACGTGTTCTCCGACTCCAGTGTGTGGACAGCGTTGACACTGCATACCAACGAAGCAAAAAAATGTCCTGTTTGCGATGTCTCAAAATTGTGTCACTACTCCTTTAATTATTGCAAAGAAGCCAAAATATCGCAGAGTTACCGACCTAGACATAAATGCTTTGAAGGAACGTTTAACGCCCGAAAGATCACTGACTGTCAGTGAGACGGACTACTTGTGCTACGCGTGCTTTTGCTACCACCGCAATGAAAGATCTTCACGGAACGCATAGTTTAACGGTGACATTCTTATGCCCCCTGAAAAAGAAATCGACGTCATTAACCAGATCACTGACACTACCGGTGCACGTGCGTTCAAGTCACCCGAGAGGTGTTGCTGTTTCGAACTCAATCGGTCTGAGGACGCGAAAACGAGCTCTCACAGCGCCATCTCTTACAACGAGCATCTCGGGTGCGCGCGCGCCTGCTCGATAGCCCCGCGCTCATGGCCGCTGCAGCGACCAAATAATTTCAAAATTAACGTCTTCAGTGTCGGCGAGACCTTTTTCGGTACCTGCTGGCCTTTTAATAAAAAGAAATTCAATCTGGCCTGCATTTTATACACTTGCTGGGCAAGAAGTCGGAATTGCCAATCCTTGCCTAAGGGTCTCATTGGAGGGGCCGTAACTATTAGTGCAACAACATTATGCAACATGTTTTCAATGATTGTGAAAGCTTATGTGAAGGAGAATAACTGACAAAGTTTAAGAAATGTAAAGAATTGGTTTTTTTTATTGTCGTCAGAAATTTGCAATATTCGGTGTTTTCTTGAAGTTAGCTCGATCATATCTCTTTACTGAAACGTTATATAATTATAAGATTCGGCAGTTTGGTAGATAAGCATGCGAAGAACGAAATGCGGAATTTTTGTTGCTCTGGTATAAGACTTTTTTTAGATAAGGACGTTCAAAGTAAAGAAAATAACGTTCCCTGGGCCAATTTTTGAGGTTTTTTATAAAAACATCTACACCACACATAAAAACTAAAAATACCTGAGCAGAAGCAAAAACATGCATACATTTAGTTAAAGAAATTTCAGCTACCTAACTTGTATATTTTCTGCAGTTCATAACGAAAGTTGGCCAAAACAGCAGAGCGGATGAGCGCTCCACTCCACCTCTTCGTGATTAATGATTTCCTGTGCTTCGAAAAAAATTTTGGCGGCGAAACAAATTGCGGATCTCTTCTTTCCACTCATCAGGCAATAATATATAAAATCTTGAAATAAATTTGAGAGGTCGACCAGCCATCGTTTGTTCGATCTTACGTGGAATCACCCATTGGCTGAAAGCGCTTATTCGGGCGTAGAATGGAGGGGCCAATTAGACATCACAGGAAGCACCTGTTAGAACACTCTATGTAGAAAACACGTTATTTAAGTGGTGTAAACTAAGTAACACGTACGCAACAATTTGAAATATGCAATAGCATCATTAGAAACATAGTTAACGGTGGCGTTCTGCTACCACGTCATGTCACGTACAGGTGGCGTGGTGACATGTGTGGACTGCGTTGCCGGCCATGATCCCTTGCCACTTTGAAGGGTCGATTCGTACGGGGACGTAGCGGGACTCTGCGCATGGAAGCCCATAGGGCTGGCCGGTGGCATGCCTCCCTGCTGAAGTGGTGACGTCGGATAGTCCGGTGTTCTGCGCACCGGACTAGCCGCTCCGGTTCCGCTAGGTGATACCCGTGCCCGTGGCGATGCAGTGGCCGCCAACCTGGATTTGTCCTGCAAGATTCCCGATTAACTTAATAGTGGGATACCACACCACTTCAATACATGTTGAGTGGTTGCAGCAAAACAAAATTAAACGCGCGGTCGAAGGAAAGAAACAAAGAGTGCAACATCACCAACTAGCCCAGTTGCGAATCATTCTAACAGTTTTTAAATAACATATTTGTAAACAAGGAGAAGACAAGATCCTATCCTGTCTTCTCTTTGTTTCCTTGGTTGTCTCAGTTGCGCCACAGATATTTTATTAAGCTGTGCACCAACTCGCCCAACGTCAGAATCTGCTAAATTCTAACAATGCATTACCATAACCCTTTCAGTCACGGTGTGTACATATGTACACATCAACTTCGAAGTCGCATCACGCACCGCGTGTTTCTTGAAATGACCTGAAACTTAGTGTGCACATTCGTGCAGCCTTTCTGAGTGGACAACTAGCGCTTATTTAACTTCATTATGCTGTATATTGCTGGAGATTCTCACTTTGCTAGAGACACTACCATGTTCGACGATCGTTCGACGTGGGACGTTCCAGGGCCAACGTCAGGAGTATTTTTTTTCTTCGCTCGAAAGGCATACAACCAAAAAACAAACTGTGCATGCATTTTGGGCCTAATAGCTGATTCCTTTTATGCAAGGATTGAAGCTGACTGATTGCAGAATAATTACACGCTAATTAGCAATAATTACTGTAACTCACACAAAACAACACATTCCTTCATTTTATTTCTTGGAATGTAATACTGAGTGCCTTGAAATCATGCCATGGAAGTTTGATGCATTTGCAGACAGTGCATCATAATTCGTGACTGAAAGGGATATGGACCCCACATTGGGGAGAGGGGGGTGGTATCATCGTATTATAAAAAGAAGGGCCTCACCAAATGGCCACATATTACAAGTCTTTTGTAAGTATTTCTGTGTTGTGTGATTACTTTTTTTGACACTCTATGTTAAGCTCATTTACGACCTCGCTGGAACGCTACCGTAGCGTTCCAGCGAGGCCGTAAATCGCTGGAACGCTACGGTAGCGTTCCAGTGCGGTCGTGGTCCATCCCGGCCACTCGCCCAAAAAGCGTATTACTATCACGGCTACGCTGGAACGCAAGCATCACCGCAAGCACTGCTGCTGTTCGAGACATGGCCGCGTTACGCCAATGGCCGGCGAAGGTTTCACTAAGAAGAGCTTCGCTGGTAAAGTGTGCTTCTCTCAGCAAAGAAAGGCATTGACAGCTACCTCCATCAGTACCTGGCACTACGCAAAGGAAGGCTCTGTTTATTCGGTGGTGCAGATTGCAGTAACTACTTCCTTACGTGTTAATTTAATAAGAATGGTGTTACGCGCGCACAGGTCTTGTTCGATAATATTTGATAACCGCGAACACTCGCTTAAGCTGGCGTACTTAACTGAACACACTGGTTAACAGACGCATCGCGTCTCCTGAACTGAATAGGAAATTTTAGTACAGCACACATTGTTTCCGCAACGGCGTAACGTACGTAAGAGCACGTCTCGCATGGTGTGCCTGACCAGATGTTGCCTCGCACTTAAACTCGCTAACGTGACATCCAATAGAACGCAACCTGAGCGCACAGCACTATGCACTTCGCCTCGCTCAGCATTTTACCCCCTCTGCGGACTACCTGCATAATAGAGCACACCGGACCTCAGGCCACTTCGACAGCCATATTAGGTTATTCATTATTCTCCAACTGTCGTCCATCATGTGGTTACCACACCAAGGCTTTAGTTGCGCTTGCACCCCTAAACGGAACTAAGAAATAGTGGAGCCATCAGTCGAGCTGCATTGCTATAAGGGAGTCCCGCTTCACACGTGCCATCAAACCGCATCGATTTCATCAAGAAATCAAACTGCCAACTGCCAGGTCACTGCCAATTCCTGATGTCATGCGCCACCGGGGGGAGGGCTACAGGAGGGTGTTCTTCGGGTGTAATAAATAGTAAAATAAAAATAACGTAAATAATTCCCCGTCTTGCGGGACGCACCAGCAACGGAACTTTGCTGACTGCACTGTCCGTGTCGGTAGCGAGCCCCTTGCCGAGCGCTAGGAACCGCCGCCAAGGGTTGTCCTCGGTTCCTGTCGGTGGCTCTGCCGGTGCAGATCCGGATGGCTGAGGTGAACGAACAGCTGGCTCAACATCTGTCTTATGCTCGGGCATGGCGGGAGGCGTCGCAGACGTCATCACTGAAGGCCGCTTGCTCTTGGCTTCGTCCTGCTGCATCATCGAAAGTGGCGAAGACATACGCTGACCGGGTACGCCCTGCTGCTTCTTCCTCTTCTTTTGTTTGTTTGCGATTTAAGGGGGCAAACAATTCGAGCACTAGCCACAGGGGGCAGGTAGAAGCCAAGCGTACAGATCAGCCGGGAACAAGGCGGGTTTAACCTTAATGAACTTCGTGACGCGACAAAACGACAGCAAGTTGGGGCCCTTCATGCGGCTCTGAAATTGTCTGCTACAAAAGTGCCATTCTTTCACAGTGAGAATACTATTACGTGTATCCCAGAGTTCCCAGCAGGCGTTTCCAAGAGTATGAAGTCGGGCGTGTTGGCAATGCATAACAGTTCACGTAGCCCAAAAATTTGACACAGGGCAAAAGAAGGGACGAAGACGAGCGCTACAGACGTCGCCGACGTCTTCGTCCTTTCTCTAGTCCCGTGTCAAATTTTTGCGCTACGTGAACAGTTCGGCGTTTCCAATCTGCACGCCAGCCAGGCCGATGCGGACGCTGATGCACTCACTCATGTTTGGTAGTGTCGGAAGAACTGCTCTTTTCACTCCGCACTGAACAACAACGCGCTCTCAGCGGACGTAAGTTATTGGCATTGGTATTCATACAATATCCCTATAGTATTATTCTCACGACCACTTGCCATTCATTCTCACTACACACATTTCACGTCACTATCATTAATTTAATACATACGTTTTACGCACCTTTAGTGCGCTGAATTTTCGGCCTGTATACAGCCACTTAAGGGCACAGGGGGCCCTTTATATTCCATGTATTTTAAAGCTTATTTAGGACTTATTTTCTCAGAAACTACTGCATGTAAAGCGTTCGGGTTTGTTTTATTTTATTCATCGGCGTCTCTTTTGCAGTGGCATTAGAATTGCAATTGTGTTTCAAGTGTTGACATTTTTGAAATTTTTTTACCAAGGCAGGTAGTTCTTTTATTATTTCTTAAATAAAGCTGCCAAAAATGAGAACTATTCAACATACGTGCGTCATCGAAGTTCAGTAGCTTCATACTGATGTTTTTTTTTTTTTATTCTGGTAAACGCCAGCCTTCTGCTTTTTCATGTTGTCTTGATAATAGGGCAAATGTAACAAAAAAAATCAGTTCGAGATATTGTTAGTTAAAGAGGAAAAACAGGTTCATTTCATGTTTTGTTTAAAAAAAGCCGTACTGAACGACTTAGTTAATAGCAACTTGCCATATAGCCATCGAATGGAACAGCTCCTCGCTTCTTTTCTTGGTTTCCTGGCTTGTTTTGTTATATCTTCTGTGTCTCTGTTGGCCAAATAGTGTCGATGCCCGTCGATCTGACCCAATCATATCGCAGTGTTGCGCTTCGGTGATATGCCAAACGGCCTTGAGAATGTTTATTCAGGCCATGCCGGCCTTTTTGAAAGTTATAGTTTTCAGAGATGGAAGTTCTGAGGGTTTCCATTCCAAGAAACGCGATGCATTGTGTTATCTACGAGTGCCACGGTTCCTCCTAATTCTGTGCATCCACATAAATTTAAGCGTAGTCATTGCCACTAAGGCAATATTTTGTCCTTGCGGCGACGTGGAATGCGGACAAAGCATACCTGCTGAAATGCTCGCACGAGCGCACCCGGTCTGGTTTCTGTTAATAGCCGAAGCGTGTCGATTTCCAATTATATTGCGCTTTCTAAACAGTTTCTTTGATTTGTCAACACGAGAATAATCTTTTCCCGCCGCAACAAAATCAACAAACGCGCAACTAAAAAACATAAATGCACCTAACTCCGTCTCTACACACAAGGCAAGTGGACTCGGTAAATGCCACGCGTGTTCAAAAACTGCACCATGTGCCTTTAATACTTTTTTTATAAACCTGCTAAGCCCAGAGATACTACCGATTTCCATTTTTCAAACGTTCACTTCAGGCAGAAAGCTCAGGTCGTTCACAATCTGAGAAAATTAAGGGGGATTGGCTTCTCGGCAGTCGGTCTCGAAAACCTCGTCATTTTGCCTCAATCAAAACGCGCAAAAAAGTGTCGGGTACTGGATACTGTTCAGGACGATTTTATCATTTCAAACAAGCAAAATTCAGTTTTTTTTTTGCCCTACCCTGTGTCCTTAACATAATCAATGTTTACATCCGATATCATGTCCTGGCGCTCCTTGGCCATCAATGGTCCTTGTGCCGATAAACAACATATGTCGTCATCAACGTTTGCCCATAACAGAATGGCATTTCTTGCTGATAATGAAAAAGTGCGCATAAGTCCATTCGCGAACTATTCAATCCAGTCACAAGCTTGAATGCTGAGGAAGCAGAAACTACACGGTATTAAAGAATCAAAACCGCAGTGACAAACGTTGTCATGCATCACTTAAGCGTCACCAACATGGCGCATCCAAAAGCAGCTCTCTTAGGAAGTACTCAAGTTTGTATAAATAGGTTACTTAAATGCAAAGACTGTCAGTTCGCAACTTTTGGAAATAACACGGGCTCTTTTATTCTGGGCGTTTGTGTGCAACAGCAAAGCAGTAAGCTTTTTCTGTTGCTTCGAAATGGAATTACGCAACATATGTGCCCTACATCAAGATTTCTCCAGTGGGAGGCTTCAGGATTTAGTCAAAATTCCATTGACTTCAATCAACAAGGATACTGTGTAAGATATAGCAGGAACACCTTGCTTTAGTTAACGATATTTTCACAATCAATAACGTTTTATCAATCAACCAGGGATGATAGGACCCAGGATGAAGACATTTGCCCTTTACAGTATGGTATTTCTGGCCAAAACCGTAAAGGTGGGTACACAGGCGACGGCGATATTACAAATTCAGTCATAAGCATGACAGGCAAGGAAGAACAGCTAATTAAAAACAATCACAAGTCCAGCAACAAACGTCCTTGTGTCACTAAAACGACACCGAAATGACGTATCCAAAGCAACAGCTAATGATATCCTTGGAAGTACTGAACACAAGCTTGCATAGGTTATTTTAAATGCAAGGACAGTGCGTTACCAGCATTTCGAAGTAACAGACGGTGTTTCATTCAGAGCCTTTCTGCACCACTAAACCATTAGTCCTTTTCTGCCGTTTCAAAAGAGAATTTCCACAATATATGTGACCTATATAAGCGAGACTTCTGCAGTGGCAGGCTTCAAGGCTTCCTAGAAATTCCATGGACTTCAATCTACAAAGATTCTGTGTAGAATGTAGCGTGAAAACATGCCCTTAGTCTGTCAAATTTTCGTATAAATGAAGTGTACATCACATAACCAGGCATGAGACGGGCTGTGCTCAAGACGAAGACATTCACCCTTTACAGAATGACATTTTTGGCTCATACCAGAGAGGCAACTACACATGCGACGCCAACAATACAAAGCTAGTCATAAAGATGACAGGTGAAGAAGCACAAACAATTACACAGGTATTAAAGAACAACAAAAGTCATGCAACAGGCTTTCTGGTATCGCTAAAAGGACACGGACACGGCGTATCCAAAGAAGCAGCTCATAATTTCTTTGGAAGTAGTGAACAAAAACATGTATAGGCTACTTTGATTGCAAGGATCGTGCGTTGTCAGCATTAGGAAGTAACCAAAGGTATTTTATTCGGAGCTTTTCTGCGCGCTGAGCGTTAAGCTTTCTTTTTTCAAAAGAGAATTTCCTGAATATATGTGACCTATATAAGCGAGATTTCTTCAGTGGCAGGCTTGAAGGTTTCCTAGAAATTCCATTGGCTTCAGTCTACAAAGATTCTCTGTAGGAGAACATAGTGTGCAAACATGCCCTATGTCCGCCACATTTTCACATATATAACGTGTACATCACATAACCAGGCATGGGACGGGCTGTGCTCAAGACGACGACATTCACCCTTTAAAGAATGACAGGTTTGGCTGATACCAGAGAGGCACCTACACATGCGACGGCGACGTTACAAACCTAGTCATAAGGGTGACAGGTGAAGAAGCACAAAGAATTACCAAGGTACTAAAGAACAACAAAAGTCATGCAACACGCGTTCTGGTATGGCTAAAACGACACGGACACGGCGTATCCAAAGAAGCAGCTCATGATTTCCTTGGAAGTAGTGAACACAAACATGTAGAGGCTACTTTGATTGCAACGATCGTGCGTTGTTAGCATGTAACCAAAGGTATTTTATTCGGAGCTTTTCTGCGCGCTGAATGCGTTAAGCTTTCTCTCTTTTTTCAAAAGAGAATTTCCTGGATATATATGACCTATATAAGCGACATTTCTTCAATGGCAGGCTTGAAGGTTTCCTAGAAATTCCATTGGCTTCAGTCTACAAAGATTCTCTGTAGGGGAACATAGTGTGCAAACATGCCCCTTAGTCCGCCACATTTTCACATATATAACGTGTACATCACATAACCAGGCATGAGACGGGCTGTGCTCAAGACGACGACATTCACCCTTAAAGAATGACAGGTTTGGCTGATACCAGAAAGGCACCTACACATGCGACGGCAACGTTACAAACCTAGTCATAAGGATGAGAGTGAAGAAGCACAAACAATTACCAAGGTATTAAGAACAACAAAAGTCATGCAACAAGCGTTCTGGTATGGCTAAAAGGACACGGACACGGCGTATGATATCCTTGGAAGTAGTGAACACAAACATGTATAGGCTACTTTGATTGAAACGATCGTGAGTTGTTAGCATGTAACCAAAGGTATTTTATTCGGAGCTTTTCTGCGCGCTGAGCGTTAAGCTTTCTCTCTTTTTTCAAAAGAGAATTTCCTGAATATATGCGACCTACATAAGCGAGATTTCTTCAGTGGCAGGCTTGAAGGTTTCCTAGAAATTCCATTGGCTTCAGTCTACAAAGATTCTCTGTAGGAGAACATAGTGTGCAAACATGCCCCTCAGTGTGCCACATTTTCACATATATAACGTGTTCATCAAATAACCAGGCATGAGACGGGCTGTGCTCAAGACGACGACATTCACCCTTTAAAGAAAGACATTTTTGGCTGATATCGGAGAGGCACCTACACATGCGACAGCAACATTACAAAGCTAGTCATAAAGATGACAGGTGAAAAATCACAAATAATTACACAGGTATTAAAGAACAACAAAAGTCATGCAACAAGCGTTCTGCTATCGCTAACACGACACGGACACGGCGTATTCAAAGAAGCAGCTCATGATTTCCTTGGAAGTAGTGAACGAAAACATGTATAGGCTACTTTGTTTGCAAGGATCGTGCGTTGTCAGCAATAGGAAGTAACCAAATGTATTTTATTCAGAGCTTTTCTGAACGCTTAATGCGTTAAACTTTCTCTCTTTTTCCAAAAGAAAGTTTCCCTAGTATATGTGACGTATATAAGCGAGACTTCTGCAGTGGCAGGCTTCAAGGCTTCCTAGAAATTCCATTGACTTCAATCTACAAAGATTCTGTGTAGAATGTAGCGTGAAAACATGCCCTTAGTCTGTCACATTTTCGTATAAATGACATGTACATCACATAACCAGGCATGAGACGGGCTGTGCTCAAGGCGACGACATTCACCCTTTAAAGAATGACATTTTTGGCTGATACCAGAGAGGCACCTACACATGCGACGGCAACATTACAAAGCTAGTCATAAGGATGACAGGTGAAGAAGCAGAAACAATTACACAGGTATTAAAGAACAACAAATGTCCTGCACCAAGCGTTCTTGTATCGCTAAAACGACACGGACACGGCGTATCCAAAGAAGCAGCTGATGATTTCCTTCGAAGTAGTGAACACAAACGTGTCTAGGCTAGTTTAATTGCAAGGATTGTGCGTTGTCAGCATTAGGAAGTAACCAATGGCATTTTATTCAGAGCTTTTCTGAACGCTTAATGCGTTAAACTTTCTCTCTTTTTCCTAAAGAGTATTTCCTTAGTATATGTGACCTATATAAGCGAGATTTCTACAGTGGCAGGCTTCAAGGAATCCTATAAATTCCATTGGCTTCAGTCGACAAAGATTCTCTGTGGAAGAACGTAGCGTGAAGACATGCCGCTTAGTCTGCCACATTTTCGCATATATAACGTGTACATCACTGAAGATTATAGCGCACGAAAGACACGGACAAAGGAAGACGTGACACACACAGGCGCTAACTTGCAACAATGTTTATTTCGAAAACAGGGAACCACATATATAGGCAACATCGCTTGTCACCATCATCATACATGCACTTTGCAATTTCAACTATCTTTACGTAGATAGGCTAACTCCTTACAGGAGAGGGCAATCGACGGTTTGGAAATGCATTTATCTTCCAGCCTATCAATCAACCCAGTCTCGATAATTTCGCGGATTAGCGACCTCGGCTGGTATTGACAATTGAACATTCTTCAAAAATTGGCATGCACGTGGTCTGAACATTGTTACTTGCACTGGTACCTGAATTAGTGCAGTGTCTGCAGTGGGCATCGAGGAACCCACCCCTTTTTCCTTTCTTGTTGTAGTGGTGCTCCTTTAAACGGTCGTTAACGCACCGTCCACTTTGACCCACATAATTTTTGCCACATGTTAATGGAAGCCTGTACACTACTTCATCAGCATATTTTGCAAACCTATTTTATGCTTCGTTTTGCACCCCTGCTTCTCCGATGAGGCAGGTCTGGTTAATCTGCACAAACACTGCAATTTTGTGGGAGCCGAAAACACTACTTTTACGTTCGCACGTTGTCCTATCTTTTTTAGTCTGTGTGATAACCCGTGGATATACGGAATGACCGCGACTTTCCTCGTGTCAGCTAGACCCTGGCAGGCACGAGTCTTTTTTGACAAGTTAGACTTGAGGATGCCCACAGAAACGCTGACAAGCACGTGCGTAGGGTAACCCGCGGTCCGAAGGCGGCCAATCTGTTCATTGAAACTTTCGCTCATGCGCTCAGGACATGATTTGCGTAGGGCGCTGAGCAAGCAATTTTTAGCTATTCCCCTCTTCACCAACTTGGAGTGCGCCGACTGATACGGAAGCAGTGGCTTGTTGGCGCGAGGGTCGTACTTCCAGTGAATGTGTTCGTCATGAAATAAAAGCCTGATGTCCAGAAAGCGAATACTACCGTCAGTAGGTAACTCATGTGTTACGTCTTGAGGGGATATAATCTCGTGCGCTATAATCTTCAGTATGACATACCAATACGCCCAAAACGCCACGTGTACATCACATAACCAGGCATGAGACGGGCTGTGCTCAAGACGACGACATTCACCCTTTACAGAATGACATTTTTGGCTGATATCGGAGAGGCACCTACACATGCGGCAGCAACATTACAAAGCTAGTCATAAAGATGACAGGTGAAAAATCACAAACAATTACACAGGTATTAAAGAACAAGTCATGCAACAAGCGTTCTGCTATCGCTAAAACGACACGGACACGGCGTATTCAAAGAAGCAGCTCATGATTTCCTTGGAAGTAGTGAACAAAAACATGTATAGGCTACTTTGTTTGCAAGGATCGTGCGTTGTCAGCAATAGGAAGTAACCAAATGTATTTTATTCAGAGCTCTTCTGCCCGCTTAATGCGTTAAACTTTCTCTCTTTTTCCAAAAGAAAGTTTCTCTAGTATATGTGACGTATATAAGCGAGACCTCTGCAGTGGCAGGCTTCAAGGCTTCCTAGAAATTCCATTGACTTCAATCTACAAAGATTCTGTGTAGAATGTAGCGTGAAAACATGCCCTTAGTCTGTCACATTTTCGTATAAATGACGTGTACATCACGTAACCAGGCATGAGACGGGCTGTGCTCAAGGCGACGACATTCACCCTTTAAATAATATTTTTGGCTTATATCTGAGGGGCACCTAGGCACCTACACATGCGACAGCAACATTACAAAGCTAGTCATAAAGATGACAGGTGAAAAATCACAAACAATTACACAGGTATTAAAGAACAACAAATGTCCTGCACCAAGCGTTCTTGTATCGCTAAAACGACACGGACACTGCGTATCCAAAGAAGCAGCTGATGATTTCCTTGGAAGTAGTGAACATAAATATGTATAGGCTAGTTTAATTGGACGGGTTGTGCGTTTTCAGCATTAGGAAGTCACCAAAGGTGTTTTATTCAGAGCTTTTCTGCCGGCTAATGCGTTAAGCTTTGTCTTTTATTGCGATAGCAATTATATGGACAGTCTCGGCTGAATTTTTCCGTCGCCGTCGCCGTCATGCACCGTATATGTATAAGTATGTATATATATATAAAAGCCCCAAAGAAAAATAATTCAGAAAAATGCTTCCGAAGCGCGGAATCGAACCAGGGACATCTTGCTTTGCAGCGAGTGGCGCTAACCGCTACGCCACGAAACGCAGATCCTCCGCGTAGCTAACGGCGAGCGTTATATATACACCCTTTACCGCTGGACGGACTCAGAGACAGCCGGCGCTTATAAGCGTTTCTTCGTTACCAGCGAGATGGCGCTAGGAGCACGACGGGCGCATTTAAAAGTCGTCGGCGTGCTCGCGAGCTTCTTCTTATATTTTCGCAGGGAGAACCTTGCCCTTCCGCTGTCTGCTCGCGCGGTTTTCTGGTGGTGAGGGGAAGAGGGTTCTTTCAAGGTTTCACCGTGGTGTCCGCGCTCACGTTACGGAGCGTACGAAAGTCACTCGAGCAAGGGACGCCGCTAAACGAACAAACAGACGATGAGCGCGAACTATCAAGTGTCACAGCTCGACACTTGAAGCACGCTAGTTTCGTTCGCTGCTTCGGCCGCCTTTGCAACAGGAGCGCTGTTCAAACTGAGAGTATCTATTGGCAGGCCTCACTTCGTATAGCATTAGTTTCTTGCTATCGCATTCATTGCTTCGCCCTTGCGGCGAAACTGTGACTTTTTTTCAAAAAAGAATTTCCTTAATATATGTCACCTATATAACATCAACCTCATTTCCTCGACTGAATGATCGTCCTCTCACAAAGAGAGGTCGCACCGAAGAGACTTTGAATGCCTTGCTCAAACCCAAAGAAAATTTTCCACGCTTCCACGTAATACATTGCGAAACTCGACAAGAACGCAAGAACCATTTCTCCTTTTGTTGTATCGAAATGCCTCACCAATACAATCGGTCAAGGCTATAAGGCTACAAGAATGGCTAGTGGGGACCTTTTGCTAGAAGTTCAAAGTAAGGCCCTGTATGAAAAACTTTCAAAACTTGCCTCTTTTGGAAGCACCCCTGTCTCTATTACACCACACCTATCCCTCAACAGTTCCCGAGGTGTAGTATCTGAAGAAGACCTGCTCGACTTGACTGAGAGTGAGCTCCTTGAGGGCTGGAATTAACATCATGTAGCACACGTACAGCGAATTAAAATCAGACGTGACGACAAAGAAATCCCGACACAACACCTGATTATTACATTTTCGACAAGCACCCTACCAGAATATCTCGAAACAGGCTAGCTGAAGCTAAAGGTCAGACCTTACATCCCCAACCCGCGGCGTTGCTTTAAGTGCCAACGTTTCGGTCACGGCTCTCAGAGCTGCCGCGGCCGTCAAACATGTGCCAAGTGCAGCTCACATGATCACCCTGCAGACGACTATGTCGAAACTCCCCTTTGTGCAAACTGCGAAGGTGCTCACCCAGCATACTCTCGTAGCTGTCCTTCATGGAAAAAAGAGAAAGAAATAATTACACTCAAGGTAACTGAAAATATTAAGGAGGCGCGCAAACGCCTTTCCTTCGCACAGGGTCCTACATTAGCGGACGTGGCACGCAAGGGGGCAGTGCCACAAAGGTTCGCGGTGGCCGCACGTACCACGCAAAGTGGACGGGCCGTAGCGCCATCCGCCCCCTCAGCGGAAGCAGCCCGGGCTGCTCCGCAACCAACGGACATGCAGGCCTCTGGATCTGCAGGCCCAGGGCCTTCTGTTCAGGCAGAAAGCCCCAAAACTCTGACACCCGTGCGCGTTAGCCGCGAGCGGGCATCCAGCGTCTCGCCGAGGCGATGGATATAACGGCAAGTCCAACGGCGTCTCAAGCGCCGAAGGAAGGCGCAGCTCGTTGGAGCGCGCCAAAAAAGGAAAAACCCGCATCACAGCGCCTGAAAGGGGCTCTGTGACTTAAGGAAATAGTTCTTCCAGTACACACAGCACTAATTTACACTCAAAATGGATACACAAATTCTACAATGGAACGTCAGAGGCCTACTAAGAAACCTGGACAATATCCCAGAGCTGCTACATGAACACTCGCCAAAAGTGCTGTGTGTACAAGAAACACACCTAAAATCCAAGAACACGAATTTTCCACGCTAATATGTCATATTCAGAAAGGACCGGGATGATGCCATCGCGTCATCCGGTGGTGTAGCTGTTATAGTAAATCAAGGAGTAGCGTGCACACATTTACCACTCCGAACGTCCCTGGAGGCAGTGGCTGTTCGAGCGGTTCTTTTAAACAAACTCGTAACCATTTGCTCTCTCTACATACCTCCACACTACCACCTTCAAAAACATGAGTTCCAGTCCTTAATAGATGAACTACCAGAACCTTACCTGGTGCTTGGGGACTTCAATGCGCATAGCAGTCTACGGGGCGATTCTCGGTGCGATGCGCGAGGTCGTCTAATTGAACAATTCCTATTCTCTTCGGGCGCTTGTCTGTTGAATCAGAAAGATCCAACATATTATAGCCTCGCTAACAATACATACTCGTCTATAGATCTCAGCATTACGTCTCCATCGCTTCTACCCTTACTTAAATGGAAAGTAATTAATAACCCTTACGGAAGTGACCACTTTCCTATTGTTCTGAGCACACAAATAGTAAATGAATGTCCCCCACAGGTTCCCAAATGGCACATTGACAAAGCCGACTGGGAACAGTTTCGTAAGACTGCTCTCTTAAGTTGGACAGACATGTGTGATTTAAGCATAGGTGCAGCTGTAGACTACTTCACAGTTTTTTTTATTAATGCTGCCGCCAAATGTATCCCACAAACAAGTGGACTGTCTGGCAAACGACGGGTCCCATGGTGGAACAATGAATGCCGGAAGGCGCGCAAAAAACAAAACAGAGCATGGAGGTTGCTTCGGGACTCTCCGACAGCCGAGAACCTTGACAGTTTTAAAAACATAAAATCTCAAGGCAGGAGAACGCGCCGACAGGCAAGAAGAGAAAGTTGGGAGAAGCTTTTAACGGGGATCAATTCGTATACACAGGAGGCTAAAGTCTGGAAAATGGTTAGTAGGGTATCAGGGCGGCAAGTACATTCACTTCCTCTAGTAAACACACAAGGCGACACCTTGGAAGACCAGGCAAACTTCCTTGGCGCACACTTCGAACAAGTGTCTAGTTCCGCGCATTACACTGAAGTCTTCCAACGGTACAAAACAAGAATAAAAGAACAAAAACTAGAGCGGAAATGTACAAAACACGAGGCATACAACCAACCCTTCAGCTTAGCTGAGCTCCAGGTATCGCTTAACAGCTGCAGTAATTCCGCCCCAGGTTCTGACCGTGTGGTATATGACATGTTGAAAAACCTACCTGCCGAAACGCAAAGAACCTTACTTTCCTTGTACAATGCTATCTGGTTTTCCGGCGAAATCCCCTCGTCTTGGAACGAGGCCATTGTCATTCCTATTCTTAAAAGGCCATTGGGACCTGAAGATGGCGCTGGAACGCGACACAGAGCGCATAAAGTCCGGACGACACCACACGGTCGCCATAGGGCACGGCTACACTGTCGGCATGCAGTCTAACCCGTTTATCTACTGGTTACAGGTGGGTAGGCGCTACGGCAAATGCTTTCGTTCAGACAATATTTGCTTAATTGTGTTGCCGTGCCCTCGGCTCCTGTGCCCAGTGTTTTACGATCGATCCGTATCCTTGATAAAGCTGCTATTGCTAGCTGGCGATATTGAAACGAACCCTGGTCCGGATTTTTCCCAGCTTTCCAGGCAGCTTCCGCAAATAGCCGATGATTTGAAAGAAATCAAAGAAGAGCGGCTTAAATCCATAGAAAGAAAATTAGAAGAACTAACAGTTCTGGAAAACAAGGTCTCGTCATGCGTAGACCATGTTAACAACCTTCACAAAGTTGTCAGATCCCTCGAATTGAAAATTGACGATCTGGAAAATCGCTCCAGACGATCAAACTTAATTCTGCACGGTGTCCCAGAAAACACCCAAGAAAACAGCGACTCGCTCGAAGAACTAGTGTGCAAAAATGGTTTAAAGGATTCCCTTCAGATCAATCTCGTAGCTATTGAAAGAATTCATCGCATAGGCAAACATAGGTCTAATAAATGCAGGCCTATCATTTTTAAACTTGTCGACTGCAGAGACAAAATGAAAATTTTGAAAAATTGCTACAAACTTAAGGGCACTTCCTACTCTATACGCGAAGATTTTTCTACCCGAGTGCGAGAGATTAGAAAAAAGCTATGGAATGCAGCCAAGTCTAGAAAAGATGCCGGTGATAAGGTAGCTTTAAATTTTGATAAATTGCGTATAAATGGAGATTTATTTAAATGGGATGAGGAAATGAACACCATTGACCAAATAACATCTGCCTTTCAGCGACAAGTGAAAAAAAACGACGGAACCGAGTCACGGGCATCCCGCCTCAGGCCTCGCCCGACACCAGCAGCAGAAATAACTTTCGCGAACGTTAATGTGCGTAGCCTGCTGCATAAACTAACCTCACTTGATTCCTTTCTTCTCGCTACCAATCCAGATTTCCTAGCTATCACGGAAACATGGCTAAACAATGATGTGAAAGATTTCGAAATAGCTGTACCAGAATACTCTGTCATACGCAAAGATAGGCCAACACGCGGCGGAGGGGTGGCTATACTGATAAAAAACAAAATTCCTTTCACTCTTCTTCCCGATGTCAATGGCGTTGAGGCGATTTTTTTGTCGATTGCATTATCCTTCCCACCAGATCGTCGTTGGTTGTGTCTATCGTAGCCCATCGTCAAATATAGATATGTTAACATCTTTGCACACGTACATGCTTTCTCATCTAAAAGGGACTAGATTAATATTACTTGGTGACTTTAACCTACCTGATATCGACTGGCGCACTATGACCTATCGCTCAAAACTGTCTGACGTAATTTTCGATATAATGCTGTCTTTTAACCTGACCCAAATAATAGATCAACCGACTCGCGTAAGTGGTTCTAGCTCTGCTTTGCTAGACTTGGTGTTTCTAAGTGACCACTTTGATGTGGACTGAACAATAACTCTCCTTGACGGATTGGCAGACCACAAAATAGCGTTCTGCAGTATCCCAACTGAGTACAAAACTAGTTCCCGTAAATCCACAACTACCTTTTTCAACTTCAATGCAGCCGATGACACCAGCTTACTATATCACCTAAGTTTTCAATTCTCTTCATTCAAGAAACTAGCAGACGATATAAACACCGACATTGAAACACTGTGGCAGCGATTCAAGTGATTTCATCGTTTTGCATCCGTAACTTTGTGCCGATTAAAACAAAAAGAACGAACAAACACAACCCGTGGATAAATCGAGATATAATTCACCTGAAACGAAAAGTGAAACGCCTCAGAAAATCACTTAAAAACATCCAAACCAGGTAACCAGTACCATTCTCAATGAAAGCATCAGTAACTTAAAATCTAAAATAAAGAAGACAAAGGATACCTATTTAAGCATTCACTTCCCAATTTTCTGAGAAATTCCCCTCAAAAGTTTTGGAACAACCTAAACCCCAAAAATGATACTACCAGCCCAATAACGCCTGAAGAAAGTAAACATAGAGCTAACTGACTAAACTCGTACTTCCAATCTGTCTTCACTACTGATAACGGAAGCACACCGGATGTCTTGACATCCTGCAGTAGTAAAATTGAGCCAATTACAGTAGACGAGGCGGGAGTACCTACCTTACTACTTAACCTTGATCCAAGAAAAGGAGCAGGACCGGACAATATCCCAAATCAATCCCAAACACGATATGCAGAATGGCTAGCAAAGTACCTGTGTCTCATCTTCAATAAATCTTTATTAACTTGTTCACTCCCTATAGACTGGAAAAAAGCTAAGATAATTCCTGTATATAAATCTGGTAAAGCTGATGCCTGTAACTACCGACCCATCTCACTAACAAGCACTGTATGTAAAATTCTCGAACATATCATTCTCAAACACATAACTGTATACCTCGAACAAAACAATGTATTAGCATCTTCTCAACATGGATTCCGCCGAGTACTTTCTACAGTTACGCAATTATTAGAACTCATACATGACGTATCCTTAAGCATCGACCATCAAAAGCAAATAGACCTAATCCTACTTGACTTCTCCAAAGCATTCGACAGAGTATCCCATGCAAAATTGATTAGAAAGCTTCAATTTACAATAGGCGACGGACCAATCACATAATGGGTTAATAACTATCTCTGTAACAGGACACAGTTCGTCGAAGTAAACCACGAGTTTTCAGAAGTTACAAAGGTCACCTCCGGTGTTCCGCAAGGTAGTGTCCTTGCTCCTATGTTATTTCTAATATTCATTAACGATCTACCGGGTATTGTCAATGCTAACATAAGACTATTCGCTGACGATTGTATAATCTATCAAGAAATTAATTCACCCGACGATCACGAAACATTAAGTCATGCGCTGGAATCAATAACACAGTGGTGTTATAACTGGCAAATGACTCTTAATGTTAGCAAATCAGCCGTCATGCGCATCACTAAAAAACAGAACACATCGGTATACCCGTACTCAGTGGACAACACTCCATTAACAACGGTTAATGATTACAAGTATCTCGGCCTGGTAATATCAGATAACCTCAGGTGGAACTCTCATGTTAGTGCTATAACATCTAAAGCTTTAAAAAGACTTTCCTTCCTTCGAAGGCGCCTCCGTCATTCTACACCTGAAACTAAGCTTCTTGCGTATACTACATTTCTTAGACCTATCCTAGAATATGCTAACGTCTCCTGGTTTCCACATACTAATAAACTAATAAAAATGTTAGAGAGAGTACAGAGAAAGGCAATCAGATTTACTTACAATTAGTATAACCTAATTTCCTCACCATCACAACTAATCAACAGAGCCGGACTACTAACTAGAAAATCGTGCCAAACTAGCTCGTATGAAAGTAATTTATCAGCTTATGCATAACATACTGACTATAGATAGCTCCCGCTACCTGTCCAAATCTGAAACAAGACAGAGCAGGCATAAACATCCCCACACCTTACAAAACTACCGTTCTAGTACCAAATGCTTCAGATTTTCATTCTTTCCACTCGCAACTACAGAATGGAACAACCTACCCTGTCATATTGTCCTTAGTCCCACGTTAGAAACTTTTTTGCAGTCTTATGAGTTTCACTTAATCGCGCCGCAAATATGACTCTGTGGCCTTATTGCATTGTGTAACGAATTCTACTAATCCTTATTATCGTATGTTAAATCATTTACTCTTTGTAAAAGTTGAATACCACATGTATTAAAAAAATCTGTAACCTATTATCATATATCGCACCTACTGCGTTTTGTGTATGCTTGGTTTCCAATGGTGTACTGTTAACTCTGTAGTGTTGCATGTTTCTTTTTTCTTTTTTTTTATATAGCATTGTGTTACTTTCCCAGAATTTCAAAAATTTGTGTGCCTGTATGATTTCGCTTTTTGACTGTATTTATGTATAGTATATTCTTGCCCTCCCTGCAATAATCCCTTCTTGGATTGGCAGTATGATTAAATAAATAAATAAATAAATATAAGCATTATTTCTGCAGTGGCAGGCTTCAAGGTTTCCTATAAATTCCATTGGCTTCAGTATACACAGATTCTCTGTAGAAGAACGCAGCATGCAAACATGCCCCTTAGCCTGCCACATTTTCGCATATATAACGTGTACATCACATAACCAGGCATGAGGCGGGCTGTGCTCAAGACGACGACATTCACCCTTTACAGATTGACGTTTTTGGCTGATACCGAAGAGGTACCTGCACATGCGACGGCAACATTACAAAAGCAGTCATAAAGATGACAGGTGAAGAAGCACAAACAACTACACAGGTATTAAGGAACAACAAATGTTCATCAATAAGCGTTTTTGTGTCACTCAAACGACACCTACACGCCGTATCCCAGTATTCATCTGATGATCTCCTTGGAATGAAAACAAGCTTGTATACGCTATTTTAAATGCAAGGATAGTGCGTTTCCAGCATTTGGAAGTAACAGACGGTGTTTCTTTCCGAGCTTTTCTGCACCCCCCGCAGGGGCGTCTGCGATGCAGGCTTTTGGTGTGTAGCGACACCACGGACCCGAGCTAACGGGGGGGGTTTCAACCCCCTCCCACGCCTAGCCATGCATGGCATTGCCGTGTCCGGTGAAAAGTTGATCCTGGGGGTTGAGCCGACACCGGGTGACTGGACCTTTATGGCCCTCCGGCAGACGCAACACACCCCTTTGGCCCCGCCTTCACGTAGATGCTCAACCTCCGCGCAGTGCGCCAACGAGCACAGCGGCGGGCAATGCGCTCCTCGGTCCCCGGCGCATGGACAGAGTACAACCGACTCGACGCTGTGTGCCGGCGGCACGCGCAGCGTCTACGCGACCGCAGCTGGACGGGCGTCTGTTCCTCTCTGAGTGACCCACGCCGACGTCGCCGCGGCTGGCACATCATGCGCGTCCTGATAAACCCGAAAATGTCGCGCTACCCAGTGCTCGCCATAGCCGTTGCGCAGGGCATCACTGAAAGGGAGCTAGCTGAACTGCTTGCCGCCTCTTTCGCGCCTCCTTCCCCTTCTAGAGCGGGGAGCGCTGGCGTTGTCACGACAAACGCCGCACCCCCGCTCCCTCCCCTGCCTCCCGTGGATCCCATCACCTCAGCTGACATTCGCTCTCTCTGCAAGGAAGACTTCTCCCTCTACGAGCTGGAACGGGTTCTCCTCAGAAAGCGCAAGCGCAGCGCCCCTGGAGCGGACAAAATCACACATCAGCTGTTGAGAAACCTGGATGCCTCCCAGCGCCCACTCATGTTGGATGCATTCAACAGAGTTTTCTCCAGTGCTGTCCTCCCGGAAGAATGGCGTTCCGCGACTGTGATCCCTGTCCTCAAACAAGGCAAACCGCCGCGTTCGGTGACGTCATACAGGCCCATCTCCCTCACTTCTGTGGCGGGCAAAACTATGGAGGAGATGGCCCTTTGCCGGCTACAGTGGATCGCGGAGGTGCGCAACGCTTTCCCACCAGAGCAGTGTGGATTCCGGCCACATCGCGCGACCATCGACTGCATTGCTGCAGTCGTGAGCACCCTCGAGCAAGCCCTTCACGATCCCCGCAGGGGCGTCTGCGCAAGCAGGCGTTTGGTGTGTAGCGACACCACGGACCCGAGCTAACGGGGGGTTTCGACCCCCTCCCACGCCTAGCCGTGCGTGGCATTGCCGTGTCCGGGGAAAAGGGGATCCTGGGGGTTGAGCCGACGCCGGGTGATTGGACCTTTAAGGCCCCCCGGCAGAGGCAACACACCCCTTTGGCCCCGGCTTCACGTAGACGGCACCCCTGGGCTGACCCACCCAGGGGAAACCGGCAGTCGCCTTTTCCTGTCTCTCTCTCTCGCCTCATCTTCGTCTTTCTCTCTCACTTTTAAACTTTCCTGTCTACTTCTCCCTTCTCGTTACTTCCGATTTTTCCTGGCGGCAAGGGTTAACCGTGTGTGGCTCCCAACCTTGGGTAGACCATATTAGGTTATAGTGACGGCGTACTGCTGGCGTTGCGCAGACTTTTTGTATGTTCTGCCACGTCCCCCTGTTGGGCTCCGTGGTGGGTGGTAGGCGCCGTTGCCGAACAAGCGACTTTTTCCATGGGACCCTCGAACCCCTCTTCCACCGATCGTGCCCCAAAAAGGGTACGCACCGATGCATCCCAATTCTTCTGGCCCAAAAACAATGACAATTTTCCGAAATACCACGTGGTTCACTGTGAACAAACATCTGAAAAAGCTAGAGCCATTTCACCTTTTCTTGTTGCTAAGTGCTTGAAAGACACCATAGGAACGGGATATAAGGCCACAAGGATGGCAAGCGGGGACCTACTCCGCGAATTAAAAGACAAGGAACAGTACATTAATTTGTCACATCTAGTCGCGTTTGGAAACATCCCCGTCTCTGTGAGCGCGCACAGGACCATGAACACTGTCAAAGGTGTAGTGTCCGATGAGGACCTCATTGGCCTCAGCGAGGAAGAACTACTAGATGGATGGAAAGATTCAAATGTCACTCATGTCCAAAGGATCAAGATAAGGCGCGACAACACCGAAATACTGACCAAGCATTTGATACTTACTTTTGCCTCCAGCACACTACCCGAAAACATTGAAACCGGCTACGTCAAGCTTGCTGTACGACCTTTCATACCAAACCCGCGGCGATGCTTTAAATGTCAAAGATTTGGTCACGCGTCTCAAAGCTGCCGAGGGCAGCTCACCTGTGCAAAATGCGGAACGACGGGTCATTCTGTTGAAGACTGCGCTGGTGATGGGACTCACTGCGCGAACTGTGAAGGTGATCACCCTGCGTACTCCAGGGCCTGCCCGGCCTGGAAGAAAGAGAAAGAAATACTCACGATAAAAGTAAAAGAAAACATAACGTTCCGAGAAGCACGACAGCGAGTTTCATCGTCATTTCCAGCAAGAACATCTTTTGCCGAAGTGGTGCGACGGGGGGCAGCACCACAACGGCCTATCGCGTTTGCCCGGACCACTCGCAGCGTGCCGAGGCAAACGCCACCCGCCCCCATGGTGGGAGCAGCGAAGGCTGCCCCGCCTACTCTGAATCTGACCACACCGGCGGCCACTACAAGCTCCGGCACCGTAGAGGCCAAGGAGAGCACATCGCCCTCCGGCTCGGTGGCGTCCAAGACTTCGTCACACCAGGCGAAGCCCCCACCTGCCAAGCCAGAGATCCCGGCGACTCCAGGGTCGTCGGGTCTCACGACCACGCCTCGCCAGGCGAGGTCGGACAAACAAGCCAGCAGCTCGCATACGCGGGCGTCCAGTGCCTCAAACGAGGCAATGGACACAACTCCGGTGCCTCTGGTACCGAAAGAGCGGCGTAGCTCCCTGGAGCGCGCTAAGAAAACCAAAAAGCCGATAATGGGGCCCGACGACGGCCCTGCTGCTTGAGCTCTAAATTTCGACCTAAACAACACCCACTTCCTTCTCGTACACACAGCACTACCTGACATCCAATATGGAAGCACAAATTATACAATGGAACGTGAGAGGACTGCTTAGAAATCTCGACGATGTCCAAGAACTCTTACACAAACATACACCAAAGGTGCTGTGTGTACAAGAAACACACTTAAAATCCAAACACACGAACTTTCTACGCAGCTACATTATTTTCCGGAAGGACCGGGATGATGCCATCGCGCCATCCGGGGGTGTAGCGGTTATAGTTAATCAAGGAGTAGCATGCACACATTTACCTCTTCGAACTTCCCTTGAGGCAGTGGCTGTTCGAGCGGTTCTTTTGAACAAACTCGTCACCATTTGCTCTCTATATATACCTCCACATTACCAGCTGCAAAAACATGAATTTCAGTCTTTAATAGATGAGCTCCCTGAACCTTACCTTGTACTTGGGGACTTTAATGCGCATAGCTGTCTATGGGGTGACTCCCGCTGCGATGCGCGAGGTCGTCTAATTGAACAGTTCCTTTTCTCTTCTGGCACGTGTCTCTTGAATAAAAAAGAGCCAACATACTATAGCCTTGCGAACAATACCTACTCGTCCATAGACCTCAGCATCACATCTCCATCACTTCTGCCCCTGCTAACATGGAAAGTCATTAATAATCCCTATGGAAGTGACCATTTTCCTATAGTTCTGAGCACCCCAATAGTTAATGGACGTCCTCCACAGGTTCCCAAATGGCAAATTGACAAAGCCGATTGGGAACAGTTTCGTAAAATGGCTCTCTTAAGTTGGACCAACATGCATTCTTTGAGCATAGATGAAGCTGTAGACTACTTTACAGTTTTTTTGATTGATGCCGCAATGAAGTGTATCCCACAAACAGCTGGACTGCCCGGCAAACGACGTGTGCCATGGTGGAACACTGAGTGTCGAAACGCGCGCAAGAAACAAAATAAAGCATGGAGGCTGCTTCGGGACTCGCCGACAGCCGAGAATCTGGACAGCTTTAAAAACATAAAGTCACAAGGCAGGAGAACTCGCCGACAGGCAAGAAGACAAAGTTGGCAGAAATTTTTATCGGGAATTAACTCATACACACAGGAGGCTAAAGTCTGGAACATGGTTAGTAGGGTAGCAGGCCGACAAGCGCATTCACTTCCCCTAGTAAACACACAAGGTGACAGCTTGGAAGACCAGGCGAACTTCCTAGGTGCACACTTCGAACAGGTATCGAGCTCGTCACACTACACGGAAGCTTTCCAACGACACAAAGCAAAAATCGAACAACAGAAACTAGAGCGCAAATCCACAAAACACGAGGAAGCATACAATGAACCTTTCGGCTTAGCTGAGCTACAGGCATCGCTGAACTCATGCAATAAATCCGCCCCAGGTTCCGACCGTGTTGTATATGAAATGTTGAAACACCTGCCTTCTGAAACCCAAAAAACCCTCCTTTCCCTGTACAATGCTGTTTGGTTTTCCGGCGAGATCCCCTCGGCCTGGAAAGAAGCCATCATAATTCCGATTCTGAAGCAGGGTAAGGACCCATCCTTAGTTTCCAGTTACAGGCCAATAGCCCTAACAAGTTGTCTGTGCAAGGTTTTTGAAAAAATGATAAATCGGCGGCTCCTACATTTCCTCGAAGCCAGCAAATCACTTGACCCATACCAGTGCGGTTTTCGAGAGGGTAGATCTACCTCTGACCACCTTATCCGTATCGAGGCACAAATTCGCGACGCTTTTGTTCACAAGCAATTCTTCCTTTCGGTGTTCCTCGATATGGAAAAGGCCTACGACACCACATGGCGATTTGGAATATTAAGAGACCTATCCCACTTAGGTGTCCGAGGAAAGATGCTGACCATAATCGAAAGCTATTTGTCCAATCGCACGTTCCGTGTTCGAGTGGGTAATGTCTTGTCCCGAACATTTGTCCAGGAAACTGGAGTGCCGCAAGGTGGTGTCCTGAGTTGCACACTTTTTATTATAAAAATGAATTCCCTACGTCTGTGTATTCCACGGAATATGTTTTATTGCACATATGTCGACGACGTGCAGATCGGTTATAAATCTTGCAACCTTTCAATGTGCGAGCGGCAGGTGCAACTTGGTTTAAACAAGGTAACCAAATGGGCAGACGAGAACGGGTTCAGCCTTAACCCGCAAAAAGTACTTGCGTATTATTCTCAAGAAAGAGAGGCCTACATCCCGATCCAGACATTGATCTGCATGGTCAGCGGCTACCTGTGAAAACGGAGTATAAATTCCTCGGCGTAATTCTAGACGCGAAACTTACCTTCATATCACACATAAAGTATATAAAGAACAAGTGCATAAAAACCATGAACATTCTAAAGGTATTGTCACGCACTACGTGGGGTAGTGACAAGAAGTGCCTGTTGAATCTCTATAAAAGCCTCATACGCACGCGTCTAGATTATGGGGCGATAATTTATCAGTCTGCGACACCAAGCGCGTTGAAGATGCTTGACCCTGTCCACCACTCGGGCATTCGTATTTCTACGGGTGCTTTTCGCACCAGCCCCGTGGAAAGCCTCTACGTCGAATCGAACGAGTGGGCGCTCCACCTGCAGCGATCTTACATGTCGTTTCTATACTATCTCAAAGTGAACGCAGACAACGAACACCCCTCACACCCCACAATTAATGATATATCTAGTTCTGCCCTTTTCGACCACCGTCCTTCGGTGCGACAGCCCTACTCACTTCGTGTGAGGGGCTTAGCTGAGGAAACGGGTGTGCCACTTTCCGAACACTGTCTATTGGCTCCCGCTGCACAACTACCGCCGTGGCGGTGGCAGCTTATCGACTGCGATCTTTCTTTCATGGAAGTAACGAAACACGCGCCTATTGCACATATCCGTACATACTTCCTTGAACTACAACACAAATACACTTGTGCAGAATTCTTTACAGACGCCTCAAAGTCCAATACTTCTGTGTCTTACGCAGCCGTTGGGCCATCCTTTACGGATTCCGGTATTCTACACCCTGAATCAAGTATCTTCACGGCAGAAGCTTACGCGATACTTGCGGCCGTTAAACACATTCAACAATTAAAACTACAAAAGGCAGTGATTTACACAGATTCTCTAAGCGTGGTAAAAGCTTTAAAAACTCTGAAAAGACACAGAAACCCCGTCTTTGTCTCGCTGTATTCTCGCTTAAGCACGATCTACGCACTCGAACAACATGTCGTAGTGTGCTGGGTGCCAGGGCACCGCGAGATTCAAGGCAACGTGTTGGCGGACCAGCTAGCAGCATCCGCCCACGAAAACAGTCACAATAGATCCTTAGGTATTCCCCCACTAGACTTAAAACACTTCCTGAAAAGAAAGCTCAGAGCCTTTTGGCAGACCACATGGGATATGCATACACGAAATAAGCTACACGTTGTCAAACCGCATCTAGGTAATTGGCCGCCAATATCAAAATCACGCCACACAGAAGTTACACTCTGCAGACTTAGGATCGGTCACACATACAGTACACACACACACCTTCTGTCCGGTGGCGAACCACCTTTGTGTGATAGATGTGGGCAGCCACTCACTGTCCTTCACGTCCTCATCCAGTGCAAGGAACTCGATGCTATAAGAAAAAAACACTTTTCATTACCCTACCGACAGCAATTTCCACTTCATCCTTCAATGTTCATCGGTAGGGACCCGCTTTTTACATATCAGTCACTGTCTGCTTTTTTAAACGATGTACAGAGTTTTCATGTCATATATCAAGGTGAACCGTAGCACGGCCTCTAAGCGGAGGTCGCTGCTGCGGGGAATACATTAAAGATAGCACTTGCCTCGCGGCCCTTGGGCTCAAGGGCATTGACGAGGCATTCGTGCTGATGTCATATCTTCAGTTTTATTCTTGCGACCACTTGTCATTCATTCCACTACACATATTTCACGTCACTCTCATGATTTTAATGTGTATATATATATATATATATGTTTTACCCGCCTTTAGCGCGAGGAATTTTAAAGCCCTTATACAGCTACTTAGCGCAACCATTGTTCTCATCCTTTGTCCCATGAACTGGCGCTCTTTGGCCATCTCTTGGCCCTTGCGCCAATAAACACCACATATCATCATCAAGCCCTTCACGATGGAGAAATGGCCATCCTACTCCTCCTTGATATAAAGTCGGCGTTCGACTCGCTCCCCCACTCTTCTATCCTCAGTGCCGTGCGCGCGCTAGGTGTTGAGGGCAAACTCTTGAACTACGTTCCCCCGCAGGGGCGTCTGCGGAAGCAGGCGTTTGGTGTGTAGCGACACCACGAACCCGAGCTAACGGGGGGGTTTCGACCCCCTCCCACGCCTAGCCGTGCGTGGCTTTGCCGTGTCCGGGGAAAAGGGGATCCTGGGGGTTGAGCCGACGCCGGGTGATTGGACCTCTAAGGCCCCCCGGCAGAGGCAACACACCCCTTTGGCCCCGGCTTCACGTAGACGGCACCCCTGGCCTGACCCACCCAGGGGAATTCGGCAGTCGCCTTTTCCTGTCTCTCTCTCCCCTCATCTTCGTCTTTCTCTCTCACTTTAAATCTTTCCTGTCTACTCCTCCCTTCTGCTTACATCCGATGTTTCCTGGCGGCAAGGGTTAACCTTGTGTAGTTACTCTCGCTTGAGTAGTTATATTAGGTTATAGCGGCACTGTACGGCTGGCGTCTGTAGCCTTATACATCTAAGTGCTTCAGCGTCCCCTAGTTGGACTCCATGGTGGGTGGCCGCCATTGCTGCCGAAACAAACAAAACAATCATGGGAACACCCTCATTTCCCCGCCTACTTGATCGTCTCCCTCAGAAGAGGGTACGCACCGAAGAACTGACCTGTTTCAACCGACCTAGAACCTCCTATCCGAAATTCCACGTAATCCATAGTGAAGCTACAAACAAACAAGCCAGATCGATTTCCCCATTTGTTGTGGCAAAGTCTCTGACCGAAGTCTTTGGGCCAGGCTACACGGTAACTAAGATGGCTAGCGGTGACCTTCTGCTTGAGCTACCTGAAAAACACCACTACGACAAACTTGGTGGTCTAGCAACCTTTGGCAACATTCCAATATCTGTTTCACCTCACCGATCAATGAATACCACACGCGGAGTCGTCTCAGAGGTAGATCTCCTTGAATTATCAGAGCAACAACTTCTAGAAGGATGGAAAGAGCAAAATGTCACCGATGTGAAGCGAATCATAATCAGACGCGACAACAAAGAAATAGCGACGAAGCATCTCATACTAACCTTCGAATCCAGCGATCTACCACAAACCATTGAAACAGGATACATCAAACTAGCCGTCCGCCCATACATCCCAAATCCGAGGCGATGCTTCAAATGCCAGCGATTCGGCCATGGTTCGCAGAGCTGCCGTGGTCAAGAAACTTGCGCGAGATGTGGAGGCCAAGGCCATCCCTCTGAAAACTGTACAAGCACACCCCACTGCGTCAATTGTGACGGCGATCATGCAGCCTACTCGCGATCCTGTCCGAACTGGAAAAGAGAGAAAGACATCATCACCCTCAAGGTAAAAGAAAACATTTCTTTCCGTGAAGCCCGTAGGAGGTGCTCACCTTTTCACACCACACCTTACGCTGATGCGGCGCGCCGGGGGGCCGCGTCGCATCGGCCGCCGCCACTCCTTCGGTCTGCGCAGAGCGACCCGTCGGCTGTGGCGCCTGCCCCCAAGGCGGCAGTAGTTAAGGCTACACCGCCAACTCGCGAACAGGGACCGGCGACTCCAGGGCCGTCGGGTCTCAAGGCCTCGTCTCACCAGGCGAGGCCCGAAACTCGAGCCACTAGCCCGACCGTGCGGGCATCCAGTGCCTCCGAGGAGGCAATGGACACGGTATCGGCACCACTGGTGCCGAAACACCGGCGCAGTTCTCTGGACCGCGCCAAGAAAACAAAAAAGCCAATTACGGGGCCGGACGACCGTCCTGCCTCCTGAAACAAAGTATTTCACTTGAACACTCCACACTTCCTTATTGTACACACAGCACCTTTGTATGATTAATATGCACACACAAATATTACAGTGGAACATCCGAGGCCTTCTTCGAAACCTCGATGACATTCAAGAACTCCTTCACGAACTCAATCCAAAAGTGCTGTGTGTGCAAGAAACACATTTAAAACCACAACACACAAACTTTCTACGAAACTACCTCATTTTTCGAAAGGACCGAGATGATGCCACGGTATCATCCGGCGGTGTAGCCATTATAGTCAACCAATCAGTAGCATGTACCCATTTACCACTACAGACGTCCCTGGAAGCAGTGGCTGTTCGAGCAGTTCTTCTAGATAAACTCATCACCATTTGCTCTCTATACATACCGCCACAATACAACCTACAAAAACAAGAATTCCAGTCCTTGGTGGATGAACTGCCCGAGCCTTATCTGGTCCTTGGGGACTTGAATGCGCATAGCGATCTATGGGGTGACTCTCGCTGCGATGCGCGAGGTCGTCTGATCGAAAATTTTCTCTTTTCTTCCGGCGCGTGTCTGTTGAATCGGAAAGAGCCAACATATTATAATCTCGCCAACAATTCCTACTCGTCAATAGACCTCAGCATTACATCTCCATGCCTTCTTCCAGTCCTTAATTGGAAAGTTATTGGGAATCCCTATGGAAGTGACCATTTCCCAATAGTTCTAAGCGCAGCAATAACAAATCAATGTCCTCCACAGGTTCCTAAATGGCAGACTGAAAGAGCCGATTGGGAACAGTTTCGAAAACTTACCATCTTAAGCTGGACTGACATGTGTACCTTAAGTATAGAAGCTGCTGTGGACTACTTTGTAGCCTTTTTGATCGATACTGCAAGCAAATGCATCCCACAAACAAGCGGACGGTCTCGAAAACAACGTGTCCCATGGTGGAATAATGACTGTCGAATTGCGCGAAACAAGCAAAACAAGGCATGGAGGTTGCTTCGCGATTCTCCGACAGCTGAGAACCTTATCAACTTTAAGAACTTAAAGTCCCAAGGCAGGAGGACGCGCCGACAGGCTAGAAGAGAAAGTTGGCAGAAGTTTTTATCAGGCATTAGTTCATATACACACGAGGGTAAAGTCTGGAACAGGGTCACTAGGGTAGTAGGAAGACAAGCGTATTCACTTCCTCTAGTAAGCACAGAAGGTGAGAGCTTGGAAGACCAGGCGAACTACCTAGGCGCACACTTCGAACAAGTGTCCAGTTCCGCGCATTACTCTGAAGTCTCCCCCGCAGGGGCGTCTGCGCAAGCAGGCGTTTGGTGTGTAGCGACACCACGGACCCGAGCTAACGGGGGGGTTTCGACCCCCTCCCACGCCTAGCCGTGCGTGGCTTAGCCGTGTCCGGGGAAAAGGGGATCCTGGGGGTTGAGCCAATGCCGGGTGATTGGACCTTTAAGGCCCCCCTGCAGAGGCAACACACCCCTTTGGCCCCGGCTTCACGTAGACGGCACCCCTGGGCTGACCCACCCAGGGGAAATCGGCAGTCGCCTTTTCCTATCTCTTTCTCTCCCCACATCTTCGTCTTTCTCTTACTTTTAATCTTTCCTGTCTGCTCCTCTCTTCAATTTACTTCCGTTTTTCTTGGCGGCGAGGGTTAACCTTGTGTATGTGCCCTCTCTTGGGCACATTATATTTGGTTATAGTAGCTGTGTACAGCTGGCGTAGACATACTTTATAGCAATATAAGTGTTGTCGCGTCCCCATGTTGGGCTCCATGGTGGGCGGCTGGCATGGCTGCCGAAACTATACATAATCTATGGCCTCAACCTCATTTCCTCCCCTGAATGATCGCCGTCTCACAAAGAGAGGGCGCACCGAAGAGACTTTCAACGCCTTGTTCAAACCCACAGAAAATTTTCCACGGTTCCACGTAATCCACTGCGAAACACTAGAAAAGAACGCAAGAACGATCTCTCCTTTTCTTGTATCGAAATGCCTCACCGACACACTCGGTCAAGGCTATAAGGCTACAAGAATGGCTAGTGGGGACCTTTTGCTAGAAGTTCAAAGTAAGACCCAGTATGAAAAACTTTCAAAACTTGCCTCTTTTGGAAGCACCCCTGTCTCTATTACACAACACCGATCCCTCAACAGTTCGCGAGGTGTAGTATCTGACCAAGACCTGTTGGACTTGACTGAGAGTGAGCTCCTTGAGGGCTGGAGTGAACATCATGTAACGCACGTACAGCGAATTAAAATCAGACGTGACGACAAAGAAATCCCGACAAAACACCTGATTATCACATTTTCCACAAGCACCCTTCCAGAATATCTTGAAACAGGCTACCTGAAGCTTAAGGTCAGACCTTACATCCCAAACCCGCGGCGTTGCTTTAAGTGCCAGCGTTTCGGTCACGGCTCTCAGAGCTGCCGCGGCCGTCAAACCTGTGCTAAGTGTAGTTCACACGATCACCCTGCAGACGACTGTGTCGAAGTTCCCCGTTGTGCAAACTGCGAGGGTGGGCACGCAGCCTACTCTCGTAGTTGTCCCGCATGGAAAAAAGAAAAAGAAATAATAACACTCAAGGTAACGGAAAACATCTCCTTTAGAGAGGCGCGAAAACGCCTTTCTTTTCCACAGGGAACTCTATTCGCGGACGTGGCACGCAAGGGGGCAGTGTCACAAAGGTTCGCGGCGGCCGCACGTACCACGCACAGTGGACGGGCGGTAGCGCCATCTGCCCCCTCAGCGGAAGCAGCCCGTACTGCTCCGCAACCAAAGGGCATGCAGGCCTCCGGATCTGCAGGCCCAGGGCCTTCTGTTCAGGCAGAAAGCCCTAAAACACTGACACCCGTCCGCGTAAGCCGCGACCGGGCATCCAGCGCCTCTGCCGAGGTGATGGACACAACGGCAAGCCCAACGGCGTCTCAGGCGCCGAAGGAGCGGCGCAGCTCGTTGGAGCGCGCCAAAAAAGAAAAAGCCCGCATCACAGGGCCTGGAAAGGGCTCTGTGACTTAAGGTAATAGTTCTTTCAGTACACACAGCACTAACTTACACTCAAAATGGATACACAAATTATACAATGGAACGTCAGAGGTCTACTAAGAAACCTCGACGATATCCAAGAGCTGCTACATGAACACTCACCAAAAGTGCTGTGTGTGCAAGAAACACATTTAAAATCCAAAAACACGAATTTTCTACGCCAATATGTCATATTCCGAAAGGACCGGGATGATGCTGTGGCGTCATCCGGTGGCGTAGCCGTTATAGTTAACCAAGGAATTGCATGTACCCACTTACCACTCCAAACATCCCTTGAGGCAGTGGCTGTTCGAGCCGTCCTATTCAACAAACTGATCACAATCTGCTCACTTTACATACCCCCGCAGTGCCAACTCCAAAAATATGAATTCGAGTCCTTAATAGACCAACTTCCAGAACCATTTCTGGTCCTTGGAGACTTGAATGCACACAACAGTCTATGGGGTGACTCTCGCTGCGATGCGCGAGGTCGTCTGATTGAACAGTTCCTTTTCTCTTCTGGCGCATGTCTCTTGAATAAAAAACAACCAACATATTACTGCCTTGCAAACAGAACATACTCGTCCATAGATCTCAGCATAGCGTCTCCATCACTTCTGCCCCTAATTAAATGGAAAGTTATCAATAATCCTTACGGAAGTGACCACTTTCCAATACTTCTGAACACACCAATTACTAATGAATGTCCCCATCAGGTTCCAAAATGGCAGATTAAGAAGGCCGATTGGGAACAGTTTCGGAAAGTTACACTGTTAAGTTGGACGGACATGTCTTCCTTAAGCATAGACGCAGCTGTAGAATACTTTACATCATTTCTGATTGATGCCGCAACCAAATGTATTCCACAATCAAGTGGACACTCTGGAAAACGACGAGTTCCATGGTGGAACAGTGATTGCAGAAATGCGCGTAAGAAACAAAACAAAGCATGGAGTTTGCTTCGCGACTCCCCGACAGCGGAGAACCTTACAAATTTTAAGATTATCAAGTCTCAAGGCAGGAGAACGCGCCGACAGGCTAGAAGAGAGAGTTGGCAAAAATTTATATCAGGCATCAATTCATACACACAAGAAGGCAAACTCTGGAACATGATTAGTAGGGTAGAAGGACGACAAACACATTCACTGCCTCTAGTAAACACACAAGGCGACAGCATAGAAGACCAAGCAAACTTTCTAGGCGCACATTTCGAACAAGTGTCCAGCTCGTCGCACTATTCCGAGGCTTTCCAACGCTACAAGACAACAATAGAAAAACAGAAATTAGAGCGCAAATCCACAAAATACGATGCGTACAACAGAGCTTTCTCCTTAGCTGAGCTGCAGGCATCGCTAACCTGCTGCAGTAGTTCCGCCCCAGGCTCCGACCGTGTGGTATATGACATGCTGAAAAACCTACCTGCCGAAACGCAAAAAACCTTACTTTCCTTGTACAATGCCATCTGGTTTTCCGGCGAGATCCCCTCGTCTTGGAAAGAGGCGATCGTCGTTCCCATTCTTAAACAGGGCAAGGATCCATCCTCCGTTGCGAGTTACAGGCCCATCGCACTTACAAGCTGCCTGTGTAAACTTTTCGAAAAGATGATAAACCGCCGACTTATGCATTTCCTGGAAAGAAACAATCTACTTGACCCGTACCAGTGCGGATTTCGCGAGGGTAGATCCACCACCGACCACTTGTTACGTATCGAGGCACAAATCCGTGACGCATTCGCCCACAAGCAGTTCTTTCTTTCTGTGTTCCTCGATATGGAAAAGGCTTACGACACAACATGGCGCTTCGGAATACTAAGAGACCTGTCCCACCTTGGTGTACGTGGTAGAATGCTAGATATAATAGAGAGCTACCTGTCGGATCGTACGTTCCGTGTCCGAGTAGGAAATGTTCTATCAAGACCATTCCTTCAAGAAACCGGAGTGCCACAGGGTGGTGTACTTAGCTGTACACTCTTTATAATCAAAATGAATTCCTTGCGTCTTTGCATCCCACGGAATATGTTTTACTGCACATATGTCGATGATGTACAGATCGGCTTTAAATCGTGCAACCTCTCGATGTGTGAGCGGCAGGTCCAGCTAGGTTTAAACAAGATCTCTAGATGGGCAGACGAAAATGGCTTTACACTGAATGCACAAAAAAGCACTTGCGTCTTATTCTCCCGAAAGAGAGGCCTCCATCCCGATCCAGATATTGGCCTACATGGACAGCGTCTGTCGGTAGAAACGGAGCACAAGTTCCTAGGGCTTATCCTAGATACGAAACTCTCCTTTATAACACACATCAAGTACATAAAACACAAGTGCATAAAAACAATTAATGTTCTAAAAGTATTGTCACGCACTGCGTGGGGTAGTGACAAGAAATGTCTGATAAATTTGTATAAAAGCCTCATACGCACTCGCCTAGACTACGGGGCAATAATCTACCAGTCTGCGACACCAAGCGCCCTAAAAATGCTTGACCCTGTCCACCATCTAGGCATTCGGCTATCTACGGGCGCCTTTCGCACCAGCCCCGTGGAAAGCCTCTACGTCGAATCGAACGAGTGGTCGCTACACCTTCAGAGATCTTACCTATCTTTTGTATATTTCCTGAAGGTGAACGCAAACAACGAACACCCCTCACACACTACAATCAATGAGTTGTCTGCTTCTGAACTTTTTCACAACCGTCCTTCAATGAGACAGCCGTACTCACTTCGTGTGAGGAGCCTAGCTGAAGAAATGGGTGTGCCACTTCTCGAACACTGTCTAATGGCTCCCGCTGCCTATCTCCCGCCGTGGCAGTGGCAGCTTATAGAGTGCGATCTTTCTTTCGTCGAAGTTACCAAGCATGCGCCACTTGCACATATCCGTACACACTTCCTTGAATTACAATACAAGTACCCACACCCTGAGTTCTTTACAGATGCCTCAAAGTCTAACACTTCTGTGTCGTACGCAGCCGTTGGTCCATCCTTTTCCGATTCCGGTATTCTGCACCCTGATTCCAGTATCTTCACGGCAGAAGCCTATGCGATACTTGCGGCAGTTAAACACATAAAACAATTAAAACTACAAAAGGCAGTGATATACACGGATTCATTAAGTGTAGTGAAAGCTTTAAAAACTATGACAAAACACACAAATCCGGTCCTTGTCTCGCTCTACTCTATTTTATGCACGATCTACTCACTTCAACAGCACGTCGTAGTGTGCTGGGTGCCAGGGCACCGCGAGATACAAGGCAACGTGTTGGCGGATCAGCTAGCAGCATCCGCCCACGAAAACAGTCCCAATACATCTGTAGCTATCCCTCCAATAGACTTAAAACCATTCCTCAAAAGAAAGCTCAGGGCCTTTTGGCAGAGCACATGGGATAGGCACACACAAAATAAACTGCACGTTATCAAGCCGCAACTAGGTAACTGGCCGCCAGTATCAAAATCACGCCACACAGAAGTTACACTCTGCAGACTTAGGATTGGCCACACATACAGTACACATTCATACATTCTGTCCGGAGGCGATCCACCTGTATGTGACCATTGTGGCGACCCCCTCACTGTACTCCACACCTTACTGCAATGCAGGGAACTAGACGCTCTCAGAAAAAAGCATTTTTCATCTATATACCTGCAGCACCCACTCCATCCTGTTATGTTCATTGGGAGAGAACCCCATTTTAAATATCAGTCCCTTTTTGCATTCCTAAAAGATCTACACAATTTTAACGTTATTTTTCCAGGCGCTCCGTAGCGCGGCCTCATGATTGAGGCTGCAGCTACGGTTTCCATCAAAGGAAGCACCTGCCTCCCGGCCTTTGGGATCAAAGGCCTTGAGGAGGCACTCGTGCTGTTATCCCGTTTTTCACTTGTAAATACCATGATCACTCGTCATTTAGGCCACAACCATAGATCACACCACTTGTCACTGCCATAATTTTAGACTGTATACACATTTTTACGCTTCTTTATAGCGCTTGATTTTAGGCCTATATACAGCCACAATACACCCTATCATTGTATCACTGGTCATCGCTAACACCACATAAAAGACATGGCGCTCTTTGGCCACCCATGGCCCTTGCGCCAAAAAACCCCACTAATCATCATTACTCTGAAGTCTTCCAACGGTACAAAACAAGAATAGAAAAACAGAAACTAGAGCGGAAAAGCACAAAGCACGAGGCATATAACCAACCTTTCAGCTTAGCTGAGCTACAGGTATCACTAAGCTGCTGCAGTAATTCCGCCCCAGGATCTGACCGTGTGGTATATGACATGTTGAAAAACCTACCTGCCGAAACGAAAAAAACCTTACTTTCCCTGTATAACGCCATCTGGTTTTCCGGCGAGATCCCCTCGTCATGGAAAGAGGCGATTGTCATTCCTATTCTTAAACAGGGCAAAGATCCATCCTCTGTTACGAGTTACAGGCCCATCGCGCTAACAAGCTGTCTGTGCAAACTCTTCGAAAAGATGATAAACCGTCGACTTATACATTTCCTGGAAATGAACAATCTACTTGACCCGTACCAGTGCGGATTTCGCGAGGGTAGATCCACCATTGACCACCTGTTACGTATCGAGGCACAAATCCGTGACGCATTCGTCCACAGGCAGTTCTTTCTGTCTGTGTTCCTCGATATGGAAAAGGCTTACGACACAACATGGCGCTTTGGAATACTAAGAGACCTGTCCCACCTTGGTGTACGTGGTAGAATGCTAGATATAATAGAGAGCTACTTGTCAGATCGCACGTTTCGAGTCCGGGTAGGAAATGTTCTATCAAGACCATTTCTTCAAGAAACGGGAGTGCCACAGGGTGGTGTACTTAGTTGCACACTCTTTATTATCAAAATGAATTCCTTGCGCCTCTGCATACCGCGAAATATGTTTTATTGCACATATGTCGACGATGTACAGGTCGGTTTTAAGTCGTGCAACCTTTCGATCTGTGAGCGTCAGGTCCAGCTAGGGCTGAACAAGATCTCCAAATGGGCGGACAAGAATGGTTTCAGCCTTAATCCTCAAAAAAGCACCTGTGTCCTGTTCTCTCGAAAGAGAGGCCTTCATCCTGATCCAGATATTGACCTGCATGGTCAACATCTCTCCGTGAAGACGGAGCACAAATTCTTAGGCCTAATTCTCGATAGTAAGCTTACGTTCGTATCGCACATTAAATATATAAAAAACAAATGCCTAAAAACAATGAATGTTCTAAAAGTGTTGTCACACACTACGTGGGGTAGTGACAAAAAGTGTCTGTTGAATCTGTACAAAAGCCTCATACGCACTCGCCTAGACTACGGTGCAATAATCTATCAGTCGGCGACAGCAAGCGCCTTGAAGATGCTTGACCCTGTCCACCATCTAGGCATTCGCCTTTCTACGGGCGCCTTTCGCACCAGCCCCGTGGAAAGCCTCTACGTGGAATCGGACGAGTGGTCGCTACACCTACAGAGATCTTACCTATCTTTTGTATATTTTCTGAAGGTGAACGCAAACAAGGAACACCCCTCACACTCCACAATCAATGATTTGTCCAGTTCTGCCCTTTTCGACAACCGTTCTTCGGTGAGACAGCCGTACTCACTTCGTGTGAGGGCTCTAGCTGAAGAAATGGGTGTGCGAATTCTCGAACACTCTCTAATGGCTCCCGCTCCACGTCTCCTGCCGTGGCAGTGGCAGCTTATAGATTGCGATGTTTCTTTCGTGGAAGTTACCAAGCACGCGCCACTTGCACATATCCGCACACACTTCCTCGAACTCCAGCACAAATACACGTGTCCAGAATTCTTCACAGATGCCTCAAAGTCCAATACTTCTGTGTCGTACGCAGCGGTTGGTCCATCCTTTTCCGATTCCGGTATTCTGCACCCAAACTCAAGTATCTTCACAGCGGAAGCTTACGCGATACTTGCGGCTGTTAAACACATAAGACACTCAAAACTACAAAAGGCAGTTATTTACACGGATTCCCTAAGCGTGGTAAAAGCTTTAAAAACTCTGAAAAAACACAAAAACCCTGTCCTTGTCTCGCTATACTCTTTTATGCACGATCTACACACTCGAACAACGTGTCGTAGTGTGCTGGGTGCCAGGGCACCGCGAGATTGCAGGCAACGTGTTGGCGGATCACCTAGCAGTATCCGCCCACGAAAACAGTCCCAATACACTCATAGCTATTCCCCCACTAGACTTAAAACCCTTCCTCAAAAGAAAGCTCAGGGCCTTTTGGCAGACCACATGGGATATGCAGACAAGAAATAAGCTACACGTTATCAAACCACATTTAGGTAATTGGCCGCCGGTATCGAAGTCACGCTACACAGAAGTTACACTTTGCAGACTGAGGATTGGCCACACACATAGTACCCACTCATATCTTTTGTCCGGAGGCGATCCACCTCTGTGTGATCACTGTGGCGATCCACTAACTGTACTCCACACCTTACTGCAATGCACGGAACTGGACGCTCTCAGAAAAAAGCATTTTTCACCCATATACCTACAGTACCCACTCCATCCTTTTATGTTCATTGGCAGAGAACCCCATTTTAAATATCAGTCCCTGTTTGCATTCCTAAAAGATGTACACAATTTTAACGTTATTTTTCCAGGCGCTCCGTAGCGCGGCCTCATGATTGAGGCTGCTGCTACGGTTTCCATCAAAGGAAGCACCTGCCTCTCGGCCTTTGGGATCAAAGGCCTTGAGGAGGCACTCGTGCTGTTATCCCGCCTCTCACATGTAAATACCATGCTCACTCGTCATTTATCCCACACCCATAGATCACACCACTTGTCACTGCCATAATTTTATACTGTATACACATTTTTTACGCTTCTTTATAGCGCGTGATTTTAGGCCTTTATACAGCCACAATACACCCTGTCATCGTAATCATTGGTCATCGCCAACACCACATAACAGACATGGCGCTCTTTGGCCACCCATGGCCCTTGCGCCAAAAAACCCCACTAATCATCAATTGAACTACGTTCAGGCCTTCCTCACTGACCGAACGTTTACTGTGCGCGTGGGCGGGGCGACAAGTGCGCCGCGATCTGTCAGCTGTGGCGTCCCACAAGGCAGCGTCCTCAGCCCGTTTTGTTTAATCTGGTGCTCGCGCCGCTCGTCAACTGCCTACCAGAAACGGCTGTGTTCCCTGTTCGCGCAGTGGTGTACGCTGATGACGTCGCATTGTATGTGCGTGGACCGACCCGAAAGTGCTCGGTGGTGCGCGCTTGCATGCGGGAGGCCCTCCAATGTGTGGCCGCCTTCGTGAGAAACATCGGCCTCACGATCTGGGCGCCGAAAACCGAGGCCCTCGTCGTCCACCCCCGTGCTGAAGCCCGACGACGTCTTCCGTGCCTTCAGCTGGATGGTGCACCAATAGTTTGGAGTAGCAACGTCCGCTACCTCGGCCTGACGATGGACAATCGCCTCCGATGGTTCCCGGCGGTGCGACGTGTACGCCAGACGACGCGTCGCGTGGAATCGGCCGTGCGCCAGCTACTCGCAGGCGGCAGCGGCTGCCCCGCTGCCTTCGCCTGCACCATCTACGAGGCGATGGCTCTGTCTGCCGTCCACTACGCGCTGCCGATCTGCAAACTCCAGGCGCCACAGTGGCGACTGATCGACCAGGACCACCGCCGAGTCATCCGCATGTTTCACGGAATGCCTCGTGGCTCTCGTGTGGCCGAGACCCTCGCGGAGGCTCGTGCGTGGCCTGCGTCGCTCACGGCGGACCTGCGCGCATTGTGCCACTTGCAGCGTCTCCACCGAGCGCCTGATGCAGGTCCCCTCCTCTCGCGGTTACGTGCTGTGCCAAACTCACGTGTCGGTCAACTTATCGACGTGTACGACGGTGTTGTGGCTGACGATCCCGCACGCCTTTCGCGCTGGCCACCCCCTCACCGTCGAGTGCCCCTTCGAGTGAACTTGCACCTGCCGGGCATTCGATCCAAACGCCACACCCCCCTCAGTGCCATTGCTCAGGAGGCCGCGGCGCGGATGTATGAGGACCTGGCCGGGAGGACGCAAGTGTTCACCGATGGGTCCGTCCTACAGGATCGCTCAGCCGCGGCCGCCTGCATAGCCCCTCAGCTCAGCTCGGAACGACAGTGCCGCTTGCGATACTGTGCATCCTCAACAACAGCTGAGCTAGTCGGGCTCCAGCTGGCTGCAGACCTCCTGCGCAATTCGCCGGCCGTCTCTAGCGCAGCAATCTTCTGCGACTCGAAACCTGCCCTGCGCCAGCTCGCGAGGGAGGAGCGGAGTCCCCTTCTTGCTCAGCGCGCCGCTCTCAGCCTGCTGGCCCTCCAGGAACGAGGCTGTGACGTGGTCCTTCAGTGGCTCCCTTCACACGTCGGCATCGCGGGCAACGAGGCTGCAGACGAGCTCGCAAAACGAGCACACTCCGCCGAGACTTCGCTGACAGATTACGCCAGCTCGTTCGACTCGGCACGCAACAACCTTCGCCGGGAGCTGGTGCGCGAGCATCCGGACGCACGGGTCGCCGCCGGACACCCCCCTCCTCCCATCCCAGCCACTGGTTTCACTCGCCGCGAGCGCGCGCTTCTTCTTGCTCTGAGGACCGGGTCAGTGTGGCCCGCGGAACGCAGGCATCGTCTTCGCGGCGCCGCTGCACCGAACTGCACCGATTGCGGCGCGATCGAAACCCTGTGCCACCTATTGTTTGACTGCCCTTCTCTCAACACCGCGCGGAAGCAGCTCGTCATGAAGTACCGACTCGTCGGACTGCCGTGTGCGACCCTACAGGACTTGCTCCATCCCACCGGCCACGTGCACCGTCGCCGATCAGCCCTTGCGGCCCTACTCGCTTTTCTCGAGGATGCCGGCCTAGTCGAACGAATTTTCTAGCCGCTCACTACGGTGACTCGGACGCCCGTTCTCCTCCCCCCCCCCTCACCTTTTTTTTCCACTCATACCTTTCTTTTTTTTTCTTTTTTTTTTCTTCTTTTACCATCTCTTTTCACTCTCACTGTCCCTTGAATCCCCAGTCCCCCGTGAGTGTATCGGTTGAGGTGTCCTCACTTGAGAGACAGTTATCGTGCACTCTACACCCAATTTTCATTTTCATTTCCTTCTTCCTTTTAAGAATCACACCCCCCCCCTCTGGGCTGACCCACCCAGGGGAATCCGGCAGTCGCCTTTTCCTGTCTCTCCCTCCCCTCATCTTCGTCTTTCTCTCTGACTTTTATTCTTTCCTGTCTTCTCGTATCTTCAGTTGATTTCCTCTTTTCGCGGCGGCAAGGGTTAACCTTGTGTGGATAACCACACTGAGTTCAGCCATATTTGGTTATAGTCGCGGTGTACAGCTGGCGCGGGCAGGACTTGCTCGCGCGTTCCTGTCCCGTCCCCTCGTTGGGCTCCGTGGTGGGCGGCACCGAGGCCGAAACACGTACAAATTTTGTGGACACTTCGCTTTCTTCGCCTGATCGCCATCCTCAGAAGAGGAAGCGCACCGATGTAACAGCCAAGTTCTTTACGAACAACAAAAGCACCTCTCCTAGATTCCACGTCATTCACAGCGAGCACTCAGAAATAACAGCAAGACATGTTTCTCCCTTCAAAGTCTCCAGAACCCTAACAGACACCTTAGGGCAAGGATATAAGATAAAGAAGCTGGCCAACGGAAACCTTCTTTTAGAAGTGCTCTACCAACACCAGAACGAGAACCTTTCAAAATGCACAGCCTTCAAAGACATTCCAGTATCCATTAACCCTCACCGATCACTAAACAGCGTCCGAGGCGTAATTTCTGACGATGACCTGAAATACATGAGTGAAGAACTCCAAAACTGACTGAAGGACCAAAACATCACGAATGTGTACGGAATAAAAACCAAACGAGAAAACAAGGAAATCGTGACAAAGCACTTCGTTCTCACATTCGCATCGAGCATACTGCCGGACACTGTGGAGGTTGGTTACACGAAACTCAAACTACGTCCATACATACCGAATCCGCGACACTGCTTTAAAGGGGTACTGACACAAACATTTTGCACCTTGTTTTTTTTTTTGTTGCAATAGATAGCTTATGATCCACTTATCACGGCTGCAAACCTCGTTTGCGCGAGTGTGCGACGGTTATTTATTTAGAGACGTTTTTAGAGCGCCCAGTCGCAGTTTCGGTTTCAAAGAGCACCGAGCTAGGCAGGAGCACTATTGGGGGCCTGGTAAACACAGCTGGCCACATGAACACGCAAAATTGTGACGTAGGCGGCGCGCGAGACTGGTTGCGAGCGGGCGCAGCACTGGTAGTTCTTCTGCTACGCCTACACGTGCTGTGCAGTGTCGTCGCCCTCGTCGTCGTCGTCGTCATTATCCGAAGACGACGATTTTTCGCAGGCAGGAGTCGCCGCCGCCTTGTTAGACGTGGCCGGCCACTTTCAATATGACCCGCTCGACAGCAGCGGCTCGGAAAATGATACCGACAGTGAAAGCGAGGACGAATTGCAGAATGACCTGCGCGTCGGAAATGTTCAATGGTAAGTACAACTCAGTGTCAGATATCGCCGCGAGCACGGTATTTAACAGTGATGTGCTTCTGTTCTGAATTGTATGGATGTATGGATGAAAGAACTTTATTGAGGTCCAATATAGCTCGTGCTAGTTTGTATGATGTCATATTTTTGCGACGCAAGACACCAAAGCAAGAAGGAAGGTTGAAGATACTACGTAGTATATCCTTTGTTCGCAGACATGCTCACCCATTCTACATTTTATCAGGATTTTCTTCTAACGTAGTACGGATAGACGGATAGTTTCAGTATAGCTCGTTTATGTGCTTCATATGCTGGTTTCCTTATAAAAAATTACCTATAATATGCTCAACTGGGAATAAAACGTTGCGCGGTGACACACTTGTGCGATGATGGCAGTGCGCATGTGAAACGCGGTATGGGGATGCTTGCAGGTGCCAGTGCGGACGCTGCAGGGCAATGGAGACAGAGCTGGAATCCCTGTGCTGCAGAGCAATTCAGCGCGTGGACGCACTCAGAGGCGATGGTGAATGCATCACGACGCACGCTACCTTCTTTCAAGCATGCTTGAATGTACACGCTCTTCAGGTGGCCTATTATGCGCTTATGGAAGAACGCCCGGCGCTTGTGGAGGCCCCAGAAATCCACAGGTACACAAGACCTTTTTCTATATTGCCTTTGATAAAGAATAGCACGTTCACAGGTTTATGTTGCTAGTCGGCAATTATCTGCAATACCACGCCCGTCCGTCTAGATTGTTATTGTTATCGCTCATGAAGCTAAGCCTATCAGCCGAAGAGCTTGTGCACTCTAGAAGGGCCGTACAGTTGGAGTGAAATATTCATATACCTCGGCATAAAAACAGTGAATACCTGTTTCAACTAATAGATATTCTCAAATCCCGCGGGACTTCTACTATGCCTGCTGTATAATACAGGAAGCATTAAATACAGGAGGTATGGCAGGGGTGTGTTTATTAAGAGTGGGCACTTCATGTCAGTGTTCATATACACGTGTAAACGCACAGAGTAAACATTTCAATTGGGAGGAAGGTTGAACTATCCCTCCCTAGAAATGACTATGGATCTCTGAAATCTTCCAAACCTTCTGCATTTATTTTCAGAAGGTACAGGTACACTGCATACAGGCAGTTTCCCCGCAGGGGCGTCTGCGCAAGCAGGCGTTTGGTGTGTAGCGACACCACGGACCCGAGATAACGGGGGGGTTTCGACCCCTTCCCACGCCTCGCCGTGCGTGGCTTTGCCGTGTCCGGGGAAAAGGGGATCCTGGGGGTTGAGCCGACGCCGGGTGATTGGACCTTTAAGGCCCCCCGGCAGAGCCAACACGCCCCTTTGGCCCCGGCTTCACGTAGACGGCACCCCTGGGCTGACCCACCCAGGGGAAATCGGCAGTCGCCTTTTCCTATCTCTCTCCCACATCTTCGTCTTTCTCTCTCACTGTTCACCTTTCCTGTCCTCTACTCTCTTCAACTTACTTCCTTTTTCATGACGGCAAGGGTTAACCTTGTGTGGGTAGCCAGCCTTGGATACGCCATATTTGGTTATAGCGGTAACGTACAGCTGGCGCTTGCAGGATGTGCTTGTCACACTTCCTGCAGCGTCCCCTAGTTGGGCTCCGTGGTGGGTGGTTGGCGTTACTGCCGAAACATACGACATCCTATAGATAGCTCTTTCCCGAAACTTCCCGATCGTCCCCATAAGAGGGGGCGCACCGAAGATGTATTTCGCTTTGTTGGACACCAGACAGAAACCTTTCCACGTTATCATGTCGTACATTCCGAAAAAGCAGGAAAGACAGTGAGAATGATCTCACCTTTCCTGGTCTCGAAAACACTGTCAAATACAATTGGAGCAGGCTACAAAGCATCGAGAATGGCAAATGGAGATCTCCTCTTAGAACTCCGCGACCAAATGCAGCATCAGAAACTGTCGAATCTGAAATCATTTGGGGACGTCCCAGTGACAGTCACCCCCCACCGCACGATGAACACATCCCGTGGTGTTGTCTCAGATGATGACCTCATGGGACTAACTGAGGCTGAACTTGTTGAGGGCTGGAGTGACCAAAATGTCCTGAATGTGAAGAGAATTAGCATGAGGTGCGATGGAAAAGAAATACAGACCAAGCATCTAATCCTTACTTTTGGCTCCAGTATCCTGCCCGAAACGATCGAGGCAGGGTACATCAAACTCAAAGTCAGACCCTACATTCCAAATCCTCTCCGATGCTTCAAGTGCCAGCGATTCGGCCACAGTTCACAAAACTGTCGCGGCCGCTCTACCTGTGCAAAATGTAGTGCAACTGAACATCCGTCCTAGTCCTGCGAAAATGCTGCACACTGTGTAAACTGTGATGGGGACCATGCCGCGTACTCGCGATCCTGCCCATCATGGAAGAGAGAGAAGGAAATAGTTGCAATTAAGGTCAAAGAAAACATCTCCTTCAAGGAGGCACGCAGGCGTATTTCCTACCTACCGAATGGTAGCTTTGCCGATGTGGCGCGACAGGGGGCAGCGTCACAACGGCTTCCGGCGGCTGTCCAGCGCACACGTAGTGAGCTGGCAGTGACGCCAACTTCCCCCTCGGCGGCTGCAGCCAGTGCTGCATCGCCATCTCTAAAAAAGGACCCACCAGCCTCTGAGCAGGTGGGCCCAAAGGCTCTGCCTCCTGAGGCGAAGCCTCTTCGGCGAACATCCAACGCCTCGCAAGAGGTGATGGACACTAGTTCGAGTGAGGCGGCGCAGAAAGCGCCAAAGGAGCGGCGCGACTCTGTCGACCGCTCTAAGAAAGGAAAAATTCCTATTACGGGGCCTAGAAAGAACTCCGTAACTTGAGGTTTCTCTAAACACACAGCACTAACCTTCCATTCAAGATGGATACGCAGGTATTGCAATGGAACGTCAGAGGTCTTCTGCATAATCTAGACGATGTTAATGAGCTCCTGCGTAAATTCAGTCCAAAAGTGCTGTGTGTTCAAGAAACACATCTTAAACCAACACATACAAAGTTCCTCAGACAATATGCCATATTCCGCAGGGACCGTGATGACGCAGTCACTTCGTCCGGTGGTGTGGCGATCATAGTTGATAGTAGCGTTAGCTGCAGGCAACTCCATCTGAGAACTCATCTAGAAGCAGTCGCTATTCAAGCGGTGCTTTTTAACAAGCTAATCACTGTCATCTCATTATACATTCCCCCAGGCTATAGACTTAGTAGAACTGAATTCCAGAACCTAATTGATGAGCTTCCTGAACCCTATTTACTAGTTGGAGATTTCAATGCACATAGCACTCTTTGGGGAGATTCTCGTTGTGATGCGAGAGGAAGACTGATAGAAAATTTCCTATTCTCTACTGGTGCATGTCTGCTCAACAAAAACGAACACACATACTTCAATGCCACGCACCAAACATACTCATCTATCGACTTAACCATCACATCCAGTACTCTAGTTCCGTATCTTGAATGGCAGGTTATTAAAAACCCATACGGAAGCGACCACTTCCCTATAGCGATAAGCTTAACAAAACGAGACAGTGGTTCCCCCCAGCTTCCTCGTTGGAAAATTAAGTCGGCAAACTGGGAGCTGTTCCAAGAACACACATATCTACAGTGGGATGACATTGATTCCTCTAGCATAGACGACGCTGTGGCGTATATAACACATCTTATTATAGACGCTGCTGAAAAATGTATTAAACAAACCAACAGACAAATTAGAAAACGTCGTATACCCTGGTGGAATGAAGAATGTAGGGAGGCAAGAAAAAAACAGAACAAAGCTTGGGCTTTACTTCGCGACCATCCAACAGCTGAGAACCTCGTTAATTTCAAGCAAACAAAGTCGCAGGGCAGACGAGTCCGTCGACAGGCTAGGAGAGAAAGCTGGCAAAAGTACATATCTAACATAAACTCTTATACGGATGAGGGTAAGGTGTGGAATAGCCTAAACAAAATAAATGGCCGGGAAACACAACCACTACCCTTAGTAAATACCGAAGGCAATAGCATGGAAGACCAGACAGACTTTCTGGGCGAACACTTCCAACATATTTCTAGCGCATCCCACTATAATCCAACCTTCCTGAGGTTCAAGGAACGCGCTGAGCGGGAACGCCTTGAACGAAAGTGCGCAAAAGATGAACCTTACAACCGTCCGTTTAATGTAGCCGAAATCAAGGCCGCTTTGAACTCCTGCCACAACTCAGCACCAGGTGGTGATCGTATAATGTATGAGATGATCAGGAACTTACACCCCGAAGCACAGAATGCACTTCTGTCTCTCTACAACACCTTGTGGGCAGCTGGGTACATTCCAACGTCTTGGAAAGAAGCCATTATAATTCCAATACACAAGCAAGGGAAAGATCCGTCCTTAGCCAGTAGCTATAGGCCAATAGCATTGACGAGCTGCTTGTGCAAACTCTATGAAAAAATGATAAACCGGCGATTAATCTATCTTCTCGAAAACAACAACCTACTAGACCCACTTCAGTGCGGCTTCAGGGAGGGTCGCTCACACTAGACCACCTTGTTCGCATTGAGGGAATAGTTAGAGATGCCTTTATCCATAAACAGTTTTTTCTTTCCGTATTTCTCGACCTCGAGAAAGCCTATGACACAACATGGCGATTTGGAATCCTCAAAGACCTGTCCGCGTTGGGTGTTCGGGGCAACATGCTCAAAACAATAGAAAGTTACCTGTCCAATCGCACTTTTCGCGTTAGAGTGGGAAATGTCCTGTCAAAACCGTTCACTCAAGAAACTGGTGTGCCACAAGGAGGAGTGCTTAGCTGCACCCTCTTCATTGTAAAAATGAATTCCCTTCGTACGATTATTCCTCCCGCGATGTTTTACTGTGTATATGTTGATGACGTCCAAATAGGCTTCAAATCATGTAACCTTTCAATCTCTGAGCGACAAGTTCAGCTTGGCCTGAACAAAATAGCTAAGTGGGCAAATGAAAATGGTTTTAAGATAAACCCCCTTAAAAGCTCGTGTGTTCTTTTTAACAGAAAAAGAGGCCTTGTATCAGATCCTGAGGTTACGCTGGATGGACAACGCTTGCAGGTCAACAAAGAACATAAGTTTCTAGGTGTCATTCTTGACTCAAAACTGTCCTTCATCCCACACATCAAGTACATTAAAACAAAGTGCCTAAAAACAATGAATATCCTAAAAATACTGTCACACACAACTTGGGGAAGTGACAGGAAGTGCTTAATGAACCTCTACAAGAGTCTTGTCAAAACACGTTTAGACTACGGAAGTGTGGTGTATCACTCTGCCGCACCAAGTGCGCTGAAAATGCTTGATCCGATTCACCATTTGGGCATACGCCTAGCCACTGGCGCCTTCAGGACGAGCCCAGTACAAAGTCTCTATGTGGAATCAGACGAGTTGTCACTCAGTTTGCAACGGTCATACAATATCTTCACGTATTTTCTGAAAGTGAATGCACAATCTGCACACCCTGCTTATCCTACTGTAAATGATACAGGATGTGCCACACTATTCCACAAGCGACCGGCACTAAGAGAGCCGTTCTCACTTCGTGTCAGGAAGCTTAATGAAGAAATGGATGTCTCGATTGTTACACACCATGTAATGCCTCCGGCGAGACCACTCCCGCCATGGCAGTGCCAACAAATTGACTGTGACATATCCTTCATCAGAACTTCCAAACATGCTCCACAAGCGCATATACATACACATTTTCTTGAATTACAGGCAAAGTACTGTTGTGCTGAGTTTTTTACTGATGCTTCCAAGTCGCATGCCGGTGTTCATTATGCAGCGATCGGTCCTTCATTTACCGAATCCGGCGCTATGCACTGAGAAACAAGTATCTTCACAGCAGAAGCCTTTGCACTATTGACTGCTGTGAAACATATCAGCAAAGAAAAGTTAGAAAAATCTATTATATTCACAGACTCTCTCAGTGTGGTGAAAGCCATCATGTCTCTCCGAAAGAATAAAAACCCTGTAGTGATGGAACTATATGCACTCCTTTGCACCATGTATACATCTGGCCAACATATCGTGTTATGCTGGGTGCCTGGACATAGACATCGAAGGCAATGTCTTGGCTGATCAGCTAGCCACTTCTGTCCACGTAAATGCTACTAATACATCTATGGGGGTTCCCGTAACGGACCTGAAACCCTTTTTAAGGAAAAAGCTCAGGGCCTTCTGGCAAAGGTCATGGGATCTAGAACTAGATAACAAATTACACTTGATTAAGCCACACCTTTGTAGTTGGACGCCCACTGCAAAGACACGCCACACCGAAGTAACATTATGCAGACTTAGAATAGGACACACACACAGCACACACGCGTACCTTTTATCCGGTGGTGAGCCACCCAGCTGTGATAAATGTGGCCAGCCACTCTCAGTCCTTCACGTCTTGTTGGAATGCCGAGAACTTGAAGTGCTTAGGAGAAAACATTTTCCAGTACCAGTCCGACAGCAAATCCCACTACACCCAGCAATGTTGCTAGGCAAGGATCCGTTTTTCAAATATGAACATCTTTTAAGATACTTCAAAGAACTTCGTAATTTTCACATCATATACACAGGTGATCCGTAGCACGGCCTCTCACAAGAGGTCGATGTTGCGGTAGTCTCTTAAGAGAAAGCACCTACCTCAGGCCCTTGGTCTCAAGGGCGTACGTGAGGTTTTCGTGCTACCTCCGTGCTCTATTTTAGTAACGCAAGCACTACTGATTTATCCTCACCACACAATTCACGCCACTGTCATGATTTTAGCAATTGTACTTTTTACGCACCGTCACTGCGAACAATTTTAGGCCCTTATACAGCCATCTAACATCCTCATTGATCACATCCCATACCATGACCTGGCACTCTTTGGCCACCACTGGCCCTTGTGCCAAAAAATACCATATAACAACAATACAGGCAGTTTGCCCGCTGGGTATGGCACCGCCTGGGAAGGCGAAACAGAATGGTTCTGCCCAGCTGCGTGGTCACAGCCATCAGGGATGCGTTCCCCTCCGCAGAATACGCTGGCTTCCAGTATCCGCAATATTAAAGACATTTTGTATGTGTCTCGTGTGCAACTGTACTGATGGATACCTGTGCTTCTGCTCCATGGTGATGTCTTGTCAAGCAAGTTTCTGCCATTTTTGCTGATTATGCAAAGTAGCTCTGTGTTTGCATGCATTTCATTAGAATAGTCAACTTTCCATCAGCATGATATTGAAGCTATTATACACATGCGAATTTCATGCATCACAGAGAGGCTAATGTAAAGATGACACAGGAATAGTTAAAATTTATTATACACAATCATGATAACATGCAATGCACCGACGAGGATGATGAAATGGGCTTGGCGGCCAGTGACGGTAGAAATGTTATGCACAAAGAGCAACAAAACGTGGATGCAAGAAGAACCACCTGTCTTGTCCTCTTAGTTTCTTCTTGTGTACACTGTCGGCACGCTTAACATGAATGCTTCGCAGTATTGCATGGACTGGTTTGACTGATGCCAGCCGCAAAGTACTGGGAGCTGTTGCTGATAGAATACCTCGATATGCTTTGATTGCATATCAGCATGTATTGGTAACATCTCGGCAACACGTACCATAAAGATTGGTTGGCAGTTCCCCTAATTTTAAGTCAGCTGCTAGATAAGTGGTTTGGTGACCTGGGATTGATTGCAACATTGAGATCACTAGACAATGTGATATTCACTAGCGTTCCTTCTTCATGCCGGCAAGTTACAATGCAGCCATGCAAATGGTGTGAAGACACGTGCAAGAAAACTAACTTGGGGTTTGCAGAGAATAATGGCAAATATTGCATGTTGGTGCCATTGTAACGGGGTAGTGGGGCTAGTGAGGCTGCAGATATTGTTATTTTTATCCTTCTCTCCTTGCCCTCATTGGAACATCTCTTTCTTGTGCTCTGTTGCAAATGTGGTGAAGTAAGCCACATCTCAAATCATTTCTCCCTACTCTGAACCTTTCGCTCAAGTGTCTAGAGATAAATGTTGTACAAAAACAGTTGAAGCAGTGTGACAAATGTTTGCCATATGAGATTGTAACCAACAATCATGCTTAGTTTAGAGCACAGGAATGGCCACTATGCGGTCACTACGTCATGTTGCCTTCACTGGAACCTCGACAGGTGTGACTGCACAAGTTCGGTCTTGTCAATAGGCCCCAATGCACTTGTGACATGTGGCGGCTTCGCTGGGAGGGCAAAGGGAATGGCTCCATCGATGTACTCATTGAGAATGTCGAACAAGCGGTCCACATAACCTGCATATCCAAGAGGCACTCATTCAAAGAAGTAGCAGACATGAACAAATTATTATAGAAGTCAGACTCTGGAGTTTCCAAGATGTGTGGCGCCACCTGTCGGAGAAGTATTGAGTAGTGCATAGACCGACTGTCTCGCACAGTTTGCTATGGGACCAGGTGCAACTAGCGAGTGCGAAACAACGATTGAGCTTAATATCGCGTGTGTTTGCGCATTTAGCACTCAGCACGAGAGCTGTGAATCGCTCTCCGCTAGTCGGACGCGCCACCGAGCCGTCGTGAAGTGCTTGCTGGATCACTCGCCTGAACGACGGCGAAAACAGCAGCAGGCGAGAGCACTCCGCACGCTACGAAGAAACTCCGCAAAAGACGCACTGTTGCGTTGTGAATTGCCACGGACGTAAAAGACTGAATAACAACGTTCAGTTTTACCGATTTCCATAGTTGTCGTACGAAGAAGAAAGGCGAGAGCGCTGGATACGGGCCGTTGCGAGCGTGTTGGGTAAGCGAATTACCCGCGTTCTCCACAGCCGGTGGCATGAATGTGTGGCTCTGCTGTTGTTTACGTAGCCCTGAGGCAAAACCGTGGTAACCTTGACTATGAAGCTCAGCTGAGGCTCTGACCGCGGTGTTTGTCGTGTAACACGAAGTGAGCAGCTAGAGGCAGACTGGAGACGCGTGATACGCACACCGCGACGAGTTGGTCGTCACAACACAGCATCGCGGACGTATGTACGTTTTGAAGGCTCAGAGTTCTGGTTCTAACTAGCTAACACCACGTGCGTCATACAAGTAAATCGCAGAATGTTGGTCGTTACCCCATTCAGGTTTGTTTCGCCCGTGTCCTCCGCGGTCGCCGTAGCTATCTCGGAGGCCACGGTTTTGCCTTTGATTGTACCCCGCGAAAGTGGACACGCACGTATCCCCATTTGCAGTACATACAAACGGAAGACGACCATCAAGAGACCATTTGAGGATGCGTAATAAAACACTCCAATGCACAGGAAGCGAGAGATGAATTAAGGGAGAATACAACTGAAAAGGCGAAAATCGCCGGAGCCATTCGCCCCTGATGAACCGAGTTTTCTACCACTGATCGTAAGATGCATAGCTTAGTAAATTGATCGTGTATATAGGTACTTTATTGCTGTGGCATACGTATATACCCAATTTTAACGCATTTAGGCTCTAGAGAACGGATGTCGGAGGGCTTGTTTCGAACTCGGTGTCGTGTGATGCTCGCTTGTACTTGCGAGTTGCAGCGCGCGGGAATAACTAAAACTTATTTTGCATTGTACTCGCGGTTCGCTTTGATCAGCTTCCTTTGTTTCCGAAGCGTGGATTGGCGGAAGAAGCTTTCCAGGTCCTTGATTTTCAGGAAACCGCGCCTCGACAGCAACGAAAGAGGAGGGTTATATTGAGGCCTATGCACATTCGCTTGCGGGCGGCTCTCTTTGCACTACCCAGTTAGTGCCAGGGCTACGATGAGGGCGCTGGTGGCGGTGTTTTTCGCAGCGCCGCCTGGGCAGAGTCTGACGTCTATAGTGTCGCAGTTGTACTACAATGCATGCTTCTAATCATAACCAGGCAACTGTTCCAACACACAAATTAACATAATTGCATTTTTTACGAAAACAGATAATGTCACAGTATTTCTTGCATACCACCTTGGCAGGCTCTTATTGAAATCATTCTGGAAAATTTCAGTGCAAACAAAGAAAACAGCACGAAACGGCAGTCCAAAAGGCAGACAAGATGAACATATGCAGCATTGCTCAAAACTAATTTATTTCTCGGAACAAAATACTTTTTATAGCATACATTGAACTGAAAAGAACAGAATAGATGACATGGCCTGGATGATTGAAAGAAGTTGCGTTTACGGAGACAGGTAAAGAAGGTTGCTGTTTGAGATAATCAAGGCATACCGGGAACAGGATACCTGTCTTCCTCGTGTTCCATCTTCATGGGCTGCTTTATTTCTTTAGTAATAAACCAACTCGTGTAAACTTCCACGTTAACCAATTTTAGTAAAGAATGACTTTTTCAGGAAGCTTCAATATGTTTCCCTATGCAAATTAAAATGCTGAAAAAAAGCACTTACGATCCATAGGCTGCATGAGAATCATGTGCCTTTGTGCTCTTTGCAAAGCATAATACTGAATCACATGAGCTTTCATTTAAGAATTTTGGAACCCCATCTACTTCAATAAGACAATATTTATGAATAGCAGAAGTACCTTGGCCTCAATTATGTAGCGTGTTGTGCAGTCTGCGCTTGTAACAATACCTTACCTGTACTTGAAACTGCTATCTTCACCTATTACCTTATCAACTGCCGACGTGGAGATTGCGAGGTCCACTCCAGCAACAATAAAATATGAGGCTGGGTTAAAGAAGTGTTGCGACTGGTTATGGCACGCGGATCATTTCAGAGTTTAAAAAACAATAATCTAACCAGTGTGACATCATTTGGTATTAATACATTTATCAGTACGATATTTACCTTGTCAATTAGCTAGCATGCAAAATTTCAGGCCATGCATAACGTTCAGCCAGTGGCATCAGAAAACAAGCAACACCAGCTTTTTGTATACCATAGGTAGGTTCCTGCTTGACAAAGGAGGCAGTTGCTTCTCCCTTCCGCGCCTTGGGGTACTTCACCTTCCAGCGAAGCTCCCCACTCGTGGTCACTGCTTGACCCTTGTCAGCATTCTCGTTGTCATGCAAGGCAGCCAGCACAGTTCTGCAATCCAAAAATAAGTCGCAGTCATGCACACTAAGTGTATTAACACTTACTAGGTCACTGCAAATATAAGCAGTAATCCAACTAATGAAAAGTAGTTTTACTGTCATCAACATCAACGTTTACTGATGCCAACTCCTACATCATCGGAGTAGCCAGAAATCCAGTGTCTGAGCTAACGAGGCAACTGCGCACCTTCCTTGCAATTTTGGTCACTTCGATGCTCAAAGAAAGGTAATCAGCAATATGCTCAACAATTTGTGCTGAGGAATTCGGACACCCTTGTGCAAGACTTGAGGATGGGAGTGCCGGGAGCCAACTACACGCTGTCGGTGGACATTGAGGACTTATTCTACTCTGTTCCATAATGACGAACTGTTTGTCACTGTCCGAGAGGCAAGTGACTCGTTTGGTGTGGTGTCCTTCCAGAATGGCTGCCTGGTTACGGTTGATAGTTTCATGGAGTTACTGGCATGCTATTTGGCTTCTACCTTTGTTAGCTTTGACAACACGACGTTTCTACAGAAGAAAGGAATTTGTATTGGTTCGTGTGTGGCGCCAATTTTACGTGAAATTTATCTTGCCAAGTTTGACCATTTGCTTTAGCAAGAATTGAACCGCTCACCGGTTTTAAAAGTATGTAGATATATTGATGATATTATTGTTTTTATCTCTGTCCTCATCAGCGCTAACCATGAAGACGTCACTGAAAATGTATTGAATCGCCTTAAGCAGTGTTCACCCTCATTATCTTTTCACGAAGGAAATTCCTGACAATGATACACTCCAGTTTTTAGATTTAGCATTGTTTTTCCAATTGTGACGGCCACATTTGCTGGGAGTATAAACCAAGGTCAAAAAAGCCATCCTTCTTTTTGACTCATCTCATACTGAACTGGTAAAAAGAGGGATTGTTTCCTCATGCCTCCACTCGGCTCTGACTAAATCATGTTCTCATAAGGCCAACCTTAGCTATGAACGCCAGATTTCACGCCTTCTTACGTCAGGTTTTCCTTCCACTTTGCTCGTTGCGTTGCTTCCACCCTTTTTAGACAGATTGGTGCCTCACCCAGCGTTACAACACGGCAGAGGCCTAACGGCCCAACAAGTTTGTTGTCATGCCCTACATACATACATAAAGTTTCACATAACCTTAAGAGGATACGATCAAAGCATGGAGTAGACCTCGTCTTCACGGCACCCCTTAAGCTTTCCCGTTTATGCAATCTTGCCGGTGAAAAAACAGAGAACACAGTCTACGGTAAGAAGCATAAGAAGCCATTTGTTCCCTGTGCTGCGGAAGTCGTATATAAGATACCACTTAGTTGTGGAAAATCTTACATTTAACGACAGAATAAGGGAGCATGCAAACACGGTGAAAGCTCAGAATGATGGGGCGCACCTTCCTGCGCATTGCAGGGATTGCGGATGCAGAGCACTTTTCGAGGAGACTGACGTCATGAGCAGAGTAAAAGGCAGGCGAGAAAGGGAGATCGTAGAGGCTGACCAGATAAATGCTGCAGTAGACACATGCATCAGTGCACCTTCGGTGCATCTGACAATGAAAGAAATAAAGTTCCTTCAAAGCGGATAAGTGTAAAATGTTGATCAAACACAACCCATCCACGTTATCGTCATGGGCGTCGGCAGGATTTTGCCTTAGGGGTGCAAACCCGTGATACATTGCAGCTGGGGGAGGGGGGAGAGAGGGAGAGAGCTGGCATGGCTTGGGTGGGGAGCAAGTGCCGGTGTGGCTTGAGGGGGGCAAGTGCCCCTTTTGCACCCCCCTGCCTATGCCCGTGGTTATCGTAGGTGTGTGACAATCTGCTGTGACGCGCCTGCGCATACGTTTTCGTGATGAGATGCCTTTCGAAATAAGCTCAGTTGCAAGTTGTGTCTGTCCTTCTTCATGGTCTTGTTCTTCCCTCCAAGTCTTCACTCTACCAACCCAGATATGCTCAACAAGGCTGACTGCTCCTATATAGAAACAATAATTTTTTCTTGCACCCTGGCCACAGCCACCACCAACCTGATTTACTCTGACAGCACTAAAGCGTTCATTAAAAGTGAAAAAAAATCTAATACGATACAGTGTGCAGATGGTCTTTCATTATTTTTTATCTGTTCTGCTGTTGCCCGAAGAAGGGAGGGGGGCGCTTGCTCGGGTAGGGGCGATTGCTCGGGACTTTACGGTAAGCGAAATATGAATTTGCAGCAGAGCCGTGGAGTATGCCAAGAGAGGCGTTTTCTTTAGAGAACAAACACTAGGTTCGGTGTATCGACATATAGGTGGAGTGCATCAAAGGTACACCAAGCTTCGCGCAACACACCAGATTCAAAAAGGAAATTCGGACATGCTTACTTGCAACAACTTCTACAACAAACTTACCTTGCAAATATTCCATGAAAGGAATAAGCATAGGCCTTTGGTGCAAATCTATTGATTATTGCATCAAAGAACTCCACACTGAAAGTCTGGAAATGTGGAGACATCTGTCGGATATCCTCCAAGAGCCTCTTGTTAGTGATGATGCTGAAGAGCTTGTCAAAAGCTTGAGTTCCTGAAGTAATGTAATCAGAAAAAGTTACAGATTCACCAAGAGGCAATGCACTCATTGAAATACCATTTTAATAGACAGCTATATAGAGTAAGTGTAGAGTCACAGACAGCTGAGCTAGTTGGTACATATTCATGTAAAAAGCCAGGGTACACAAACACACACACACGCACAAGAGAGAAGTCAGGACAGTCAGCGTTCGTAATATTTTGACCTCTCTTGTTTCCATGTTTGCACACCCTGTTTTTTACCAGTGTAAAGTTATATTTGTAATCCATATAAATTTCAGCAAACTTCTGCCTACTAGCCAAATGAACAAATATGGCATCACACACGTACAATCAAACTTAAAAAAAAAAGTCAACTGCAAACAATCTGTCACATGAGTATGGCAGCTTGTTGTTACAACTTTTAATGTGTTTCCAAACACCAAAGCTTTTCTACCCTTTTGCTCCACGAAGATTGCTTACATGACGAGGTGCAGCTAGACATCCCCATTCAGTTGGCTTTACAAGCCAGCTTTTATTTTCCAACTCTACTGTAATAAGCAATATGCAAGCAAAAGGAGGGCACACACATTACCACCATACCACTCCGTATGCCTTCTCAGGCTTTCTCTCGCACCTGCAGGACACGATGCTACCACATGCCTAGACAAACAACTCTGCTGGTTTGTCTTGCACAAAGAGCACATGATGCAAGATATTGGTGCTATGCTATTTAGTACGAGAACCTATCACTTATAATGTGCATTCATAAAATTGGCATCCTTGTGTAACAGTTATCGTTCAGGTCACATAATGCGAGAACATAAAATTGGTAAATTCTCTCTATGCTCACTGCATTTACTCTGCCCTAACTGCTACTAAAACAGTCACTGTTAACTGTTACCATCACGACTGCAGTTACCGTAGCTGGGGGCAGACAAGGAAAAGCTTTCATTGAAAAATTGTGGTAAAAATGCACCTGGAAATATCCCCTTCCGTGGTTCAAGGTCACCGTGTTGGCAGCGGTCGTACAGGGAGCTGTGGCCATGGTGCTTATCTTGCACGTGGTTAGTGATGGACAGCCACACCGCCACAGCAAGGTCCCCGTTCCCACCACCACGCTGTACCGCGAAGTACAAGTGGTTGACGATGGAACGTGACCACAGGCCAATGGCTGTGCAGCTGGTTGTTTTGGCAGCCTGCAGGAGCTTCTTGATTACTCCTGCGCAACCACAGTGGCAGAAAAGAATCGAGTGTGAGAAACATTTTTTTGAAGTTATACACTATACTGACCTTTGCATACACGCCATCCATCAAACCGGTGGTCCACCTCAGGCTTTTCTTTCTTGAAGTATCTGCATCAGTGTGAATATCATGAGCTAGATCGACTAATTCGTATAGCCAATCTAGCTACTCAAGGACAAGCAGCCTTTGGACGTAAAAGGAAACCCATTTTTCCACTGAACAAGGAATCTCAATTGAAATAGCAAATGTCATTGTGCGGTTTCCATACCCTTTTCTTATACATAGCAAGCAATGGTGTATAAGCAAAACAGATAGAGCTCTCAAGTGCTAGATTGTGAATGTTCATGTTATAGCTGTCACGACGAAAAAGTGAGCAGCAGGGTATCATTTCACGGCTTATACATCACTGTTGGCTCTTACACTTTGTGATGCTGTCAAGTAATCCACGAAATGTAAACCTGTTTAGGATCAGAATTGTGACATTGCAAACGCAATGAAATGGGCTGTAATGACAGCAACACATGGGTGATTCCACGAGAGGTCGAACATGCCTGTCCGGTCGCAATTTTTGTTTTGCCTGCGTTTTTTATGTTATGTGGCCACATTCAAAGTGCACGGAACCGAAAATTTTATTTCCAAGAAGAGCTCCCAGCGTACCAAAATAATATTTGCAGGTGGCGGCGCGGACCTCCTGTTTTTGTTCACTGCAATGTTTTCGTATTTCACGGCCCACTATGAATCACACTATGAATGGCATTCCGCCTGGCTCATGCACTCTGCACAGGTTAGCAGACCATACATATATTTGCTAATCTTCCTACCGTTTCAAACTTTTTCTCCTTTACACACTTTTTAAAAACTTTTAAAACGAGAAATGTCTTATTTCATGGTTTAACCCCTGTTTACTTTCACGGCAATATCCCGTTACAGCACAATATTGATTAATACAGGCTCTTTCTCACTCTATTTCCAAAACACTAAACTAGCGATTTCATCTCAGTTTGGCAACTTACTTGCGTACTTGTGGATGACGATCAGTTATTGCCGTGGTAACGCTGATACCACTGTCTTCTAGGGAGGTTAGGGCCCTTTTAAAGCCTTCGAGCTCTATATGAACACTGGAGGGTACCTCGTTGCACTAGAAGCCAAAAATGCATAATGCCAATTGGTGAAATGTAGCTGCTACAAGAAACAAATAATTGAATGGAGATGGTGGTTGGCTGATAGAAAACAAAGGGGCCGCTAGCTGCAGTATAGCTACATATTATGCCAATAACGCCTAAGCATTAACCTGAAAGTGAAGTGTAACGCGGGCTACAATAAAGGGGGTCAAATTGAAGCTACACAAAGAAAAATTGCCCCAAGAAGTGTTTCAAGTGTTCTGCTGAGAAACAAAGGTAAAGCAACACTGCCAAACCAAATGTCACTGTGTACTTACTAAGCACACCTTGCAAAGCCTACCTGTCAGAACACTCATAATAATAGACATATTAACACTATGTAAAGAAACAACGACTATGGGCTACCCAAAATTACTGGTATTTGTTAGTACAGCAAAAGAATATATGCCTGTTAACAGATTTAAGCAAGTCACTGCAACCTCACCTGTACAAGCTGAACGCTGACAATACGGTTCATTGTCGTCTCTAGCAGCGAATACACCCCGTACTTCGCGCTGTACCCAGGAGAATCAGCGCGGCTGTCGCCTGCTACTGCCGCTGCTCCTCCACTGGACAACAATTTTTCATGAAGCATTTCTTGTTCATCATGCCAGGCCTGAAATGAGCACATAAGGTATTTATTATGGGTGTGCAAATATTCAAAATTTTGATTTCAAATATGTTTTCCTTATTCGAAGCAGAGTTGATTCGAAAGGTGCATATATTTTTTTTAGATATTTGGCCAGGACTGAATATCTGGTTGAAGAGGTGATTATTCGGGCAAATTTGAATATCTATACAAGTAATGTCTTATGACCGCTACACATTCGAATGCTTATACGTGCCCCTTAGATTATGCTGTACTTCGCAGTTACTGCATACTACAGTTCAGTGCATAGTTACGCTGCATTCCGGCAACTGACGATGTTTTACTGTAACCACTGAGAAATACGCATGATGCACACATGAGCTTCGTGACCTCTTTCAGCCATTTCTGGGACACCCAGGTGATATGAGTGGCTTGTTTTTCACCAAGCTTTATTCCGCAGTTCTCTTATAAGCAGCATATGTGGTAGATACAATGAAACAACCTCCGAGAATGTTACCTTAACATTGTTCAGGTGCTTGGAAAATGAAAGGCTTGACGATGACATATTCAATTTGATATTCCAAGACACTTGTTTTACTCGTTCATATTCTATTCATATTTGAAAATTTCAGTATTCACACAGGCCTAGTATTTATTGAAACGTACTTCAAACATACAAGGCAAGCATGTATCACATCATGAAGTGTACAGCCGCTCTCAGATTTGACCTGAATGGTGGAGCAAGTGGTTTTGTCGTCAGCATACAATTGCCCAAGCACCAGCACAGTGTGCTCATCTCAGTTTGTGCAACACAGCAATTCTATTACCTTGTGCACAGCAGGAAGCAGTAACTTGCTTTGCAGGCGATGATAAGAACGCTCGCTGAAGATCGCAACACCAGCGTTCTTCAAAAAACGCAAGCACTGTTTCACACTGCAGCCGGTGAACAGAATTGAGGCAGCCAGTGCGATGTCACCTAATGCCCGCTTCCCTTTTTTTGGCTGACTATGCCAGATGTGGGCATGATTCTCCCGGCAGATTGTAGCAACCGTGACAAATGAACCTTTCACCTGCGAACATGATACAATACACCATCCATTTAGACATGCAGTGCATTACATCGCTGAAATGCATGTCATCTAAAAACAGCAGTAAACATTGGGAATGGGCATACAAGCAATGAGGGCCAGGGGGAAAGCTTCAGGGCAAAGGCCATGTAACACTTCTTACGGGCTCAAATGTCCTGGATTTTTACTCGCCGTTTAATTCGCCTAACATACTGTCTTAGTTTTTTCGCTTGCCTGTGTCTGCTTAGGTGTTTCATCAACATCGACAACTGCTAGGATTTTACGTGCCAAACAAGGTATGATTATGAGGCACGCCGTAGTGTGGGAATCAGGATTAATTTTGATCGCTTGGGGTTCTGTAATGTGCACATAAATCTCAGTACGCGGGTGTTCTTTGTATTTCGGCCCCGTCGAAATGCTGCCACCGTGGCTGGGAATCTGTCCCGTGCCCTCGAGCACAAGAGCGTGACACCATACATGCTATGCTAGCATGGTGGTTTGCTTGATCAACGTCCGCGCGCATACATACCGCTGGCTGGGCATACATACCACGGCAGAAAAACATTGACGCAGCTACCCCTTGCCTCTTACTTTTTAGATACGAAGTATCTTAAGGTCGAGCTCAATCCGGCGGTGGTGGTGGTGGTGGTGTGCGGCGTGACCACCCTTACTGCGCATGCGCATACCCTCGCCACACACCTCCTCTCCACTCACCCCTTCCCCTCTCCACTTTCCTCTCCACATTCCCTCTCCATGTTCCCTCTCCCCTCCCCTCTCCTATAACCCTCTCCCCTCCCCCTTTCCACTCTTCCTCTGAAACGCGGGCTAGACATGCCGAAATTCTCTCCTGCGCAACGCCGCGATGAGCTCGAGCGCATGCGCGTCCCCTCCCCTTCTCTTTCCTCTCCTACGCTGCCCCCCTCTCGCCCACCTGTCGACCGCGTTCCCCGCTCGCCCTGTGAGAATTAACGGCCAGGCTAGATGGAAGATACGACGCGCGTAGCGTCCCTTTTCGCGTTCCATGACGCGAGGTCGGTAGCATGCCCAACGAACGCCAACGGAACGCGATCGTGCAAGTGCTCCGGCTTCGAATCGCCTCATGGTCCCCTTTAGCGGGAGATGGTGTAATTTTTTTTTACTGCAGTAGTGGGCAGCGTGGTACCGACGCAGCACGTACTTATCAATGGAGACTTGTGAGCCTACACTAGCTTCACAAATCCCAGCACGTTACCAGGAAATGGTGACGACAGAGTCGCCACCGCGGCACAGCACTGTCTCTGATGCCGTATGCACAGACGTAGTCTGCTTTGCAGGGCTTCTCTCCGTTTTCCAGTGCTTTCCTGAGAAAGTAGCCTTCAGGCAAAGTTATTTTTTTTCTAAACCATAGTGCAGTATTACTCACTGTGTGCCACTACAGCCCAGTCTGTATGAATATTTTGGAAGGCTTGCTGCACCCAAAAGCATGTTTAACAAAAAAATGTGATGGTGCTCAAAGCTGGAGCTTCACTGCAGACAATAAATTTCACAGCTAAAGCTGTTGAAAAGAAGAAGAAAGGCAGGTAAAACATGCTACTACTCATATAATCTTTGCATTTTTAACAACCACACATATGAGCAGACTAAAATCGAATTTTTTGTGTGCTTTCTACAAATTTTGTGTTGAAGGAGCACTGACACAAAATTTCAAAGGCGAAATAATGAGCGCAATAGATGTATGTGGAGCCATACACAACGTCTATGAAATATCACGGGCCAATATAGCCTAGAACATATTTAAAATCAATTTTAAAGTGCATGCCACGCGACTGAGCGAGATGCGAGCGCCTCGCGACGCCAACATCAACGCTGTGGATATGTAAGCAAACCTACGTCACAAGTTTGTGTTGGCTGGTTGCTGGTTGTGCCCTTGCGCTTGTGCACTTGTGCTACCTGCCATTTCTTCCTCCGTGCCTACGGCTTTGCGTGTGCTGGTTGTGCTCCCTTCCGCTGTTCGCTCGTCGTGCCATTTGGCAGATGTTATGGCCCGCTCACACTAGCGGCAAGCCTGCCGCAACAGCGTGGTGCCGCAGAACGTCAGCCGTCGCCGCACGCGCGAGAGCTGTCCAACCTGCACGGCAAGCTTCGCCGGCGAGGCATTCGCGCCTCCGAAAAACATGCCGCACTGCCAAAAGCGGTTGTCATCCACTTCGAATCCATCAAGTGGCCGCCGTGCGCTCTGTAGCGTGTAAGCTCCGAACTGGTGCTTCCATTTGCTTTAGATTCATGTCCTTAAGCTTCGACAGCAATGTATTCGTCCCGATTCGGCGCCGTTTTTGAGAGCCATAGTCAAATAATCGAAGCTGTAGGCTTAGTGAGTCGAGATGGGCGCTTCCAAATGCTCGGAGGACATAGATTACGCGTTTGTTAGTTGTTTCTAATCCTCCATAGCTGGCGCCACTGGACCTGGTGCCAGCTTGAGGACACTTCATTTGGTTTTACGCGACGCTTTTTTTAATGCCGGACAGACTAAAACGCTCTACTGACTGCTCGAACCATGCCTGGCAACGACGCGGACGGCGTCCGCACTTCTAGCGTGAAAAACGCGGATCAAAAAGCAAGCAGCTTGAAGAGTCTTACGTCGGACGAACTGGCGTCGCGGACAAACTGCCAGTGCAGCGCCCGCCGCACCCACTCTCGCGCGCCGCCTACGTCACAATTTTGCGTGTTCATGTGGCCAGCTGTGTTTACCCGGCCCCCAATAGTGCTCCTGCCTAGCTCGGTGCTCTTTGAAACCGAAACTGCGACTGGGCGCTCTAAAAACGTCTCTAAATAAATAACCGTCGCACACTCGCGCATATGAGGTTTGCAGCCGTGATAAGTGGATCATAAGCTATCACAACCCGCAGGGGCGTCTGCGCAAGCAGGCGTTTGGTGTGTAGCGACACCACGGACCCGAGCTAACGGGGGGGGTTTCGACCTCCTCCCACGCCTAGCCGTGCGTGGCTTTGCCGTGTCCGGGGAAAAGGGGATCCTGGGGGTTGAGCCGACGCCGGGTGATTGGACCTTTAAGGCCCCCCGGCAGAGGCAACACACCCCTTTGGCCCCGGCTTCACGTAGACGGCACCCCTGGACTGACCCACCCAGGGGAAATCGGCAGTCGCCTTTTCCTGTCTCTCTCTTCCTACACCTTCGCCTTTTGTCACTCGCTTTTAATCTTTCCTGTCTTCTCCTCACTTCTGTTTACTTCCGTTTTTTCCTGGCGGCAAGGGTTAACCTTGTGTGGATGACCAGTCTTGGCTCACCATATATGGTTATAGCGGTGGTGTACGGCTGGCGCTGGCAGGCTTGTCTTCGCACGTCTCCTGTCGCGTCCCCTTCTTGGGCTCGGTGGTGGGCGGTTGGCACCGTCGCCGAAACACAAACACATGCTATGTTAAGTTCATCTTTTTCGAAAACCGATCGTACCCTCAAAAGGGTACGCACCGAAGCATCCCTGCAGCTTTTCCCCAAGACCCACGAACATTTTCCAAAGTACCACGTTGTCCACAGCGAGCAGTCAGATAAAAAAGCCAGAACCATTTCACCATTTCTGGTGGCAAAAAGTCTTACAGAAAAACTAGGACCAGGTTACAAGGCGACTAAGATGGCCAGTGGCGATCTACTCCTTGAGCTCAAAGACAGAAAACAGTACGAAAACCTCACCAACCTTACATCATTCGGAAGCATTCCTGTCACAGTCACCCCACATAGGTCCATGAACACCGTCCGTGGTGTCGTCTCAGATGAAGACCTTTTGAACCTCTCCGAACCTGAACTTCTTGATGGATGGAAACAACAAAATGTCGTCAACGTTCAAAGAATCAAAATAAGAAGGGCCAACCTAGAGAAACCAACCAAACACATAATACTAACATTTGGATCGAGCGAACTACCGGAGACCATAGAAACAGGCTACACAAAGCTAAGAGTCCGCCCATACATTCCCAATCCACGAAGATGTTTCAACTGCCAAAAGTATGGACACAGCTCTCTAACATGCAAAGGACAACCCACGTGTGCCAGGTGTGCTTCTAAAGACCACGTGTCAGAGAAATGTGAGGCTGCAGCTCACTGTGCCAACTGCGGTGATGATCACCCCGCATACTCACGATCCTGTGTTGCATGGAAGAAAGAAAAGGACATTATTTCTTTGAAAGTGAGGGAAAACATCTCCTTTAGAGAAGCTAGGAAAAGATGCGCACCCTTCTATGGCACAACTTATGCGGATGCGGCGCGTCAGGGGGCAGCGTCGCACCGACCTCCGCCACTCGCCCGGCCCGTCCTGAGCGGACCGTCGGCTGTGGCACCTGCCCCCAAGGCGGCAGTAGTTCAGGCTACTCCGCGAGCTTGCGAACAGAGCCCCGCGACTCCAGGGTCGTCGGGTCTCAAGGCCCCGTCTCACCAGGCGAGGCCTCAAACCCGAACTGCCAGCTCGCGCGTGCGGGCATCCAGTGCCTCGCAAGAGGCAATGGACACGACGTTGGCACCTCTGGTGCCTAAAGAACGGCGCGGCTCTTCTGACTGCGCCAAGAAAGCAAAACAAGTCATCACGGGGCCGGACGGTGGTCCTGCCTCCTGAAAGAGATTATAATGCACGTGAACAATCGTCAGTTTCTTACTGTACACATAGCACAATTTCATGTACAATATGGATCCACAAATAATACAATGGAACATAAGAGGTCTTCTTAGGAACCTCGATGACATACAAGAACTCCTCCACGAATACAATCCAAAAGTGCTGTGTGTACAGGAGACACACCTGAAATCCAAACATACGAACTTTCTATGTCAATACGCCATTTTCCGAAAAGACCGCGATGATGCCGTGGCGTCATCTGGTGGCGTAGCCATTATAGTAAACAGAAGTGTAGCATGTACTCACCTACACTTCGAACAGGTATCGAGCTCGTCACACTACACGGAAGCTTTCCAACGACACAAAGCAAAAATCGAACAACAGAAACTAGAGCGCAAATCCACAAAACACGAGGAAGCATACAATGAACCTTTCGGCTTAGCTGAGCTACAGGCATCGCTGAACTCATGCAATAAATCCGCCCCAGGTTCCGACCGTGTTGTATATGAAATGTTGAAACACCTGCCTTCTGAAACCCAAAAAACCCTCCTTTCCCTGTACAATGCTGTTTGGTTTTCCGGCGAGATCCCCTCGGCCTGGAAAGAAGCCATCATAATTCCGATTCTGAAGCAGGGTAAGGACCCATCCTTAGTTTCCAGTTACAGGCCAATAGCCCTAACAAGTTGTCTGTGCAAGGTTTTTGAAAAAATGATAAATCGGCGGCTCCTACATTTCCTCGAAGCCAGCAAATCACTTGACCCATACCAGTGCGGTTTTCGAGAGGGTAGATCTACCTCTGACCACCTTATCCGTATCGAGGCACAAATTCGCGACGCTTTTGTTCACAAGCAATTCTTCCTTTCGGTGTTCCTCGATATGGAAAAGGCCTACGACACCACATGGCGATTTGGAATATTAAGAGACCTATCCCACTTAGGTGTCCGAGGAAAGATGCTGACCATAATCGAAAGCTATTTGTCCAATCGCACGTTCCGTGTTCGAGTGGGTAATGTCTTGTCCCGAACATTTGTCCAGGAAACTGGAGTGCCGCAAGGTGGTGTCCTGAGTTGCACACTTTTTATTATAAAAATGAATTCCCTACGTCTGTGTATTCCACGGAATATGTTTTATTGCACATATGTCGACGACGTGCAGATCGGTTATAAATCTTGCAACCTTTCAATGTGCGAGCGGCAGGTGCAACTTGGTTTAAACAAGGTAACCAAATGGGCAGACGAGAACGGGTTCAGCCTTAACCCGCAAAAAAGTACTTGCGTATTATTCTCAAGAAAGAGAGGCCTACATCCCGATCCAGACATTGATCTGCATGGTCAGCGGCTACCTGTGAAAACGGAGTATAAATTCCTCGGCGTAATTCTAGACGCGAAACTTACCTTCATATCACACATAAAGTATATAAAGAACAAGTGCATAAAAACCATGAACATTCTAAAGGTATTGTCACGCACTACGTGGGGTAGTGACAAGAAGTGCCTGTTGAATCTCTATAAAAGCCTCATACGCACGCGTCTAGATTATGGGGCGATAATTTATCAGTCTGCGACACCAAGCGCGTTGAAGATGCTTGACCCTGTCCACCACTCGGGCATTCGTATTTCTACGGGTGCTTTTCGCACCAGCCCCGTGGAAAGCCTCTACGTCGAATCGAACGAGTGGGCGCTCCACCTGCAGCGATCTTACATGTCGTTTCTATACTATCTCAAAGTGAACGCAGACAACGAACACCCCTCACACCCCACAATTAATGATATATCTAGTTCTGCCCTTTTCGACCACCGTCCTTCGGTGCGACAGCCCTACTCACTTCGTGTGAGGGGCTTAGCTGAGGAAACGGGTGTGCCACTTTCCGAACACTGTCTATTGGCTCCCGCTGCACAACTACCGCCGTGGCGGTGGCAGCTTATCGACTGCGATCTTTCTTTCATGGAAGTAACGAAACACGCGCCTATTGCACATATCCGTACATACTTCCTTGAACTACAACACAAATACACTTGTGCAGAATTCTTTACAGACGCCTCAAAGTCCAATACTTCTGTGTCTTACGCAGCCGTTGGGCCATCCTTTACGGATTCCGGTATTCTACACCCTGAATCAAGTATCTTCACGGCAGAAGCTTACGCGATACTTGCGGCCGTTAAACACATTCAACAATTAAAACTACAAAAGGCAGTGATTTACACAGATTCTCTAAGCGTGGTAAAAGCTTTAAAAACTCTGAAAAGACACAGAAACCCCGTCTTTGTCTCGCTGTATTCTCGCTTAAGCACGATCTACGCACTCGAACAACATGTCGTAGTGTGCTGGGTGCCAGGGCACCGCGAGATTCAAGGCAACGTGTTGGCGGACCAGCTAGCAGCATCCGCCCACGAAAACAGTCACAATAGATCCTTAGGTATTCCCCCACTAGACTTAAAACACTTCCTGAAAAGAAAGCTCAGAGCCTTTTGGCAGACCACATGGGATATGCATACACGAAATAAGCTACACGTTGTCAAACCGCATCTAGGTAATTGGCCGCCAATATCAAAATCACGCCACACAGAAGTTACACTCTGCAGACTTAGGATCGGTCACACATACAGTACACACACACACCTTCTGTCCGGTGGCGAACCACCTTTGTGTGATAGATGTGGGCAGCCACTCACTGTCCTTCACGTCCTCATCCAGTGCAAGGAACTCGATGCTATAAGAAAAAAACACTTTTCATTACCCTACCGACAGCAATTTCCACTTCATCCTTCAATGTTCATCGGTAGGGACCCGCTTTTTACATATCAGTCACTGTCTGCTTTTTTAAACGATGTACAGAGTTTTCATGTCATATATCAAGGTGAACCGTAGCACGGCCTCTAAGCGGAGGTCGCTGCTGCGGGGAATACATTAAAGATAGCACTTGCCTCGCGGCCCTTGGGCTCAAGGGCATTGACGAGGCATTCGTGCTGATGTCATATCTTCAGTTTTATTCTTGCGACCACTTGTCATTCATTCCACTACACATATTTCACGTCACTCTCATGATTTTAATGTATATATATATATGTTTTACCCGCCTTTAGCGCGAGGAATTTTAAAGCCCTTATACAGCTACTTAGCGCAACCATTGTTCTCATCCTTTGTCCCATGAACTGGCGCTCTTTGGCCATCTCTTGGCCCTTGCGCCAATAAACACCACATATCATCATCAGCATGTACTCACCTAAAACTTCAAACATCCCTTGAGGCAGTTGCCATCCGAGCTGTTCTCTTAAATAGACTCATTACCATTTGCTCACTGTACATACCACCTCATCATCAGCTCCACAAAAGGGACCTACAATCATTAATAGATGAGCTCCCAGAGCCCTATTTGCTTCTTGGGGATTTTAATGCGCACAGTGTTCTTTGGGGCGATTCTCGCTGCGACGCTCGAGGACGCCTTATTGAAGAGCTCCTTTTTTCCTCGAAGTTATGTCTTTTTAATACGAAGGAGCCCACATATTTTAGCCTCGCAAACAATTCATACTCTTCCATAGATCTTAGCATTTCATCGCCGTCGCTTTTAACCTATTTTAAATGGAATGTTCTTAAAAACCCCTATGGAAGTGACCATTTCCCGATAATTCTGAGTGCGCCGAACCAAAAGAACCACCTTCCACGGGCTCCTCGGTGGAAGCTCGACTCAGCCGATTGGGAGCGGTTCCGAACTATTACTCACGTGACGTGGGCCGAGATGTCCGGTCTTACAACAGAAGATGCTGTGAAGTATTTTACAGCTCTTCTTATTGATGCTGTTTCTCAATCCATTCCCGAAGCGAGTAGCTCATGCTCTAAACGACGTGTTCCCTGGTGGAACGATGAGTGCAGAAAAGCGAGGAACAAGCAAAACAAAGCGTGGCGGTTACTCCGGGATTCTCCGACGGCGGAGAACCTAACTAACTTTAAAAACGTAAAATCCCAAGGACGGAGGACACGCCGGCAGGCTCGAAGAGAAAGTTGGCAAAAGTTCGTGTCGGGAATCAACTCGTATACAGACGAAGGCAAAGTCTGGATCAGGGTTAATAGGATACATGGACGAGAAACACTCCCACTTCCTTTGACTAATATGCAGGGTGAAACGCTGGAAGACCAAGCAAATTTCCTGGGCGCCCACTTCGAACACGTCTCCAGCTCGTTGCACTATTCTGAAAGCTTCCAACGCTATAGGGCAAGAATAGAAGGACAGAAACTAGAATACAAGTGTACAAAATACGAAGAATACAATAAACATTTCTGCTTGCCTGAGTTGCAGGCATCACTAAATTCCTGCAACAAATCCTCCCCAGGTTCCGACCGTGTAGTATATGACATGTTGATACACCTACCTCCCGAAACACAGGAAACTCTCCTCTCCCTCTACAATGCCATATGGTTTTCCGGCGTAATTCCTACCTCCTGGAAAGAGGCAATTGTAGTTCCTATCTTGAAACAGGGCAGGGATCCATCCTCTGTTTCGAGCTACAGACCAATAGCTCTGACAAGTTGCCTCTGTAAGCTTTTTGAGAAAATGATAAACTGTCGACTAATGCATTTCCTGGAATCAAAGTGCCTGCTTGATCCACATCAATGTGGCTTTCGAGAGGGACGGTCCACTACTGACCACCTCATACGGATTGAAACACAAATCCGTGACGCTTTCATTCACAAACAATTCTTTCTTTCCGTGTTTTTAGACATGGAGAAAGCGTACGACACTACATGGCGATTTGGAATACTGAGAGACCTCTCAGAACTCGGTATTCGTGGTAAAATGCTGAACTTAATAGAAAGCTACTTGTCGAACCGCACTTTCCGTGTTCAACTGGGCAACGTTTTGTCACGACCCTTTGTCCAGGAAACCGGAGTACCGCAGGGTGGTGTGCTTAGCTGCACGCTTTTTATAATAAAAATGAACTCCCTACGTCTATGTATCCCACGCACTATGTTCCACTCGACATACGTAGATGATGTCCAGATAGGCTTTAAATCGTGCAGCCTTGCAATGTGCGAGAGGCAGGTTCAACTTGGTCTCAATAAGGTATTGAAATGGGCAGACGAAAACGGCTTTAGCATCAACCCACAAAAGAGCACCTGCGTCCTTTTTTCCCGGAGGAGAGGCCTACATCCCGATCCCGATATTGACCTGCAGGGCCATCGTCTACCTGTAAAAACGGAACATAAGTTTCTAGGAGTTGTGCTGGACATGAAACTAACGTTTATACCACATATAAAATATATTAGAAACAAATGCATGAAATCAATGAATATTTTAAAGGTTTTGTCACGCACGAACTGGGGCAGTGACAGACAATGCCTCATGAATCTATATAAGAGCCTTATACGCACACGTATAGACTATGGAGCTATAGTCTATCAGTCCGCCACCACAAGCGCTTTGAAGATGTTGGATCCGGTCCACCATCTAGGCATCCGCCTTTCTACAGGCGCCTTCAGGACAAGTCCAGTACAAAGCCTTTACGTAGAAGCAAACGAATGGTCGCTGAACCTGCAACGAGCATATTTGTCGTTCATGTATTTCCTGAAAATAAACGCAAATGACAAACATCCTGCATACAGTGCTGTAAACTACCTGTCCAGCTCTCCTTTGTTCCAAAACCGTCCTGCAGTAAGAGAGCCATACTCTCTGCGTGTAAGAGCTCTAGCTGAGGAAATGAACGTGCCACTTGTCGAACACCAGCTGGTGGCTCCTGCTGAACAGCTCCCGCCGTGGCACTGGCAGCTTATAAACTGTGATTTGTCTTTCATGGAAATTAGAAAGCACGCGCCTGCTGCACATATCCGCATGCACTTCCTTGAACTGCAACACAAATATCGTTGTCCTGAATTTTTCACAGACGCATCGAAGTCTCATGTTGGCGTATCCTACGCGGCGGTCGGCCCATCCTTGCGGGATGCTGGCATACTCCACTCAAATGCAAGCATATTCACGGCAGAGGCCTACGCGATATTAGTGGCTGTTCAGCACATTAGACAATCAAACATACCCAAGGCAGTTATATACACGGACTCTTTAAGCGTCGTGAAAGCGTTGAAAACTCTGAAAAAACAAAAAAATCCAGTAATCGTGCGGCTCTACTCACTTTTATGCACCATTTATTCGTCCCAGCAGAACGTTGTGATATGCTGGGTACCTGGACACCGAGATATCGAGGGCAATGAACTGGCTGACAGGCTTGCCACATCTGCTCATGCACACGGCTCTGACACGTCCAGGGAGGTCCCTGTACTGGACTTAAAGCCCGCTCTGAGGAAAACACTGAAGTCACACTGGCAACATCTATGGGACAGCCAAACACAGAATAAACTGCACATGGTTAAACCAGATCTTGCTAACTGGCCACAAACATCAAAAACACGTCGTACAGAAGTCACACTGTGCAGATTAAGAATAGGGCACACGTACAGTACACACGCATACCTTTTGTCCGGGGATGAGTCGCCCAGCTGCGATAGATGCGGTGAGCCACTGACCGTGCTGCATATCCTCCTACAATGCACACAACTAGAGCCGTATAGAAGAAAGCATTTCCCATTACTTTACAAGCAGCAAATTCCCTTGCATCCTGCAATGTTTTTAGGCAGAGAACCTTTCATTAAACACACGTCACTTTTAGAGTTTTTAAAAGATGTGCGTACTTTCAATGTCATATGTCCGGGCAATCCGTAACACGGCCTCTCAACAGAGGCTGCTGTTGCGGCATCTGAACTATAGAAAGCACCTGCCTCCCAGCCCTTGGTCGCAAGGGAATTGACGAGGCGTTCGTGCTAATTCATTATTCTTAAAGTGTTATTTGTACGACCTCTCGCCACTCATTCTCATTATGCTCACTCAAGTCAATCTCATGATTTTAACAACTATATGTTTTACGCACTTTACCGCGCAGTATTTTAGGCCCCTATACAGCCGCTTAACACCACCATCGTCCACATACCATATCATGTACTGGCGCTCTTTGGCCATCAGTGGCCCTTGCGCCATAAAGCACCATTTATCATCATCATCATCATAAGCTATCACAACAAAAAAAAGAAGGTGCAAAATTTTTGTGTCAGTGCTCCTTCAACAGAGCATCTCAAGAGCAGTTTAGTTTAAGTGGTGTATCAGTAGTGTCTCATTAAATACATAATTACGTCATTTGTTTGAGGGAGAAAAGGTAGGCACACCTGTAGTGAAGGTTCAGTTCGAAGACCACAGATATGGCAAGACATGAAGAGGTTCCTCAGGCATTCCTCATAGACGAAGAACTTCCTAGTTGCAGGAGGTTCACTTGTGGATCTGTGGAGAATAGTGTTGATAGAGCACATTAAAACAATTGCTCCATAACACCACATGGTTGTGGGTGAGTCAACAAATATTTTCATGCAACCACTATGCCCTGAATTTAGAACAGCACACCAGGAATAAGTATTGGTGAAACCAACAACCTAAATTATCAAGTATCCGCGCTGTAAAAATGTTTCACTACATGAACATGTGTTTGTCCGCTCTGCACACAAACACAAAAATGAAAAAAAAGCTAAGCAACAAGAAGAGTACAGGTTAGGGTACAGAGAGCTGCCTCAACTGTGTGCTGTTGAACAGTACCATTCCCAATACAGAGGGTTGCCCTAATGACAAGGCAAGCAATTATACACATTCTGTAAGTGCACAATGCAAATGCATAATGGTTCTTTGTTTACAGGCTTTTTTACATCATACAGGAAGGGCCTCAGCCACAATGAAATTATCAATAATTCTTGAGGCATTTACAGGCAAAGCCACGCTTTCATTATGAGGCACTGTGTACAGGGGAAGTACGAACTATTCTTAATAATGTGTACCCAAATAAGACCACATGAGCATTTTTGCGATTAACTACTACCAGAATGTGGCTTTCGTGGCCCGTATTTCATTTCATAATGCTTGGCAGCACAGAACCATAGCCTCCAAGCCATTACCGTGGGAGCATGCCCACGATGCTATAACTTGCAAACAGGGACACTACCATTGCCCGTGGGCTGCCACATATAGTACTTCATCAAGCTAGCAAGTGTTAGACAGGAATAATGGCCTTCAACATTCGCTTCCATGAGCACACTTATGGGCCTTGAGTATGGCTGTGGTACACTACTTCTGATATCTTTTAGTTTTTTGTGGGACAGAAAAACCTTGTAGTTGAGAGATTTATTCCGAAGCCACTGCATTTATGAGAATGCAGTAACATGCTCAAACAAGATAAGCAAAAGTTGTGTCACTCACGCAGTTGAGCTGTTTATTGTGGGCTCATACGTCCTGTCATGGACATCCACTTCATGTTCCACAGACGTCTCCGATGGTAATGGTGTTGAGCACCGATGCCATGTCTCCTCCATTAAAAGAATTTCTGGAAGCTCCAGGTCAGTCTGGCATGCTGGAATCACAGTCGGGCATGAGTACACTATTTTGAGGACTGCCAGCATAATTAAATATTACAATGACATGAAAGGCACTCACCCACTTCCTTCAATGATTGGCTTGTCTGTACCTTGGCAGCTTTTGTGCTACACTTCCGCACCACTTGAGTTGCCTTGGAGCATAATTCAACAGAGCACTGCACTTGTGCGTCCACATTTACTTCCCCTGTGGAAATAAATAGTCAGGTATTTGGCTTCAGTCTAGTTCTCATATAATGTAGTTACATAATTTTTCTTCATGTTTAAAACTACAGATTACGTGCTGTTTGCTTCATGTGCTGTACAAATATGATATTTTTTTTCAACATACTCGTGGGCAGCTTCTTAGTTAAAAATTGCCCAATTTTGTGTAAGATATGCATTGGATGGGACTGCTGTTATTCATTCATAAACCATCTCAGTATGCAGTAGTTAAATATGGAGCTTAATATCAGGGTGAAATTGAAATTACCCTGAAATGTCCTGAAGTTGCAGTAGCTCTTTTTTTTATTGGGTCTCCAGCTTTAGCATGCTGTCACCTATCCCTATCGTGATAACCGTTTACTTGCGGGACGCGGCCTCACCTCCAACTCACAGAAGTTCACGCACCTCTCAATGTTTCCAAATACGACTTGATGACATGTCATTTCCCCAGTACCAAGAAGCAACGTTTGATAAAGCGGAGATATACGCGTCCACTTTCGATCGCGACCAAGGCTGCTATGGATTGAAATGCTTCAACACGATCGGCACTGTTGTGCAGCTTGTGCCAGAAGCAAACGTGAGCCTGGCATTCGATCACCAATATCGCAATCGAAAGTGTGCCATCGGACACCCGCACTGCTAGGAAGAAACGGCCGCAATGGAACTCGTTCTCAGTCACCAAAACGCCATAAATACCCACCTCCTGCCTTCTCGACCTCGTTCATCTCACAGTCAGCGCCGATGTCCACGGACATGGGAGGGGACACAGCAGCCTCAATCTCTGCGTCCGTGCTTGCCTGCGCGATAACAGGCGTCATCGCATGTGATACTATCAATAAGCGAGAGCACCACTCAAGCAGTACGAACCTGTAGTCGAGGCCGCTTGGGATGAGAACTTTCCGGAAGGGGACACGCTGCAGAGTAAAAAATAGTCGGGATAGCATCTGCATGTAGATGGTGCGCCGACTCCGAGTCCGGCGGAATTCTTCGGTGGTAGCCAGGCTCGAAGTGTAGTGTGCAAATGCGACTGTTCTTACATGGCGTCCAATCTGTGCGTCCGGTACCGCGCACAAACTCAATCCATTTTTGCCGGCGAGGGCCATCCGCAGGAAATCTGTGCATGGGTGAGCCTAACCGTGACTTCGACTGGCAAAAGTCAACCACGCAGTTACACCCCGGCATATTCACACTTATCGTGGAGTCAGTGCAGCAATATGTACAGAGTTTACAGAGGTGGTGCGTAACATCTGCCCACGGGCACGACGAGCGAACAGCGGAAGAGAGCACAACCAGCACACGAAAAGCCGCAGGCACGGAGGAAGAAATACGCAAGGGCTAGAGCACAACCAGCCACCAGCCAACACAAACTCGTGACGTAGGTTTGTTTACACACCCCCCGCGTTGATGTCGGCGTCGCGAAGCGCTCGCATCTCGCTCAGTCGCGCGGCATGCACTTTAAAATTGATTTTAAATATGTTCTAGGCTATATTGGCCCTTGATATTTCGTAGACGTTGTGTACGGCTCCGCATACATCTATTTAACTCATTATCTCGCCTTCGAAATTTTGTGTCAGTGCTCCTTTAACTGCCAACGATACGGCCACGGCTCACAGAGCTGCAGGGGCCAAACCACATGTGCCAAGTGCGCTTCTCACGAGCACAGTTCTGAAAACCGTAAAGTTCAACCACACCACTGCGTAAACTGCGAGGGTAGTCATCCTGCATACTCGCGTGCTTGCCCAACATGGAAACAAGAAAAAAGCATCGTCACACTCAAAGTTATGTAGTGATAAATACGGTTACCATAGAGAACGATGAAGAAGACGGTTGTTGTGGTTGGTGCTCGTGCTGGCTCCGTTTCGGGGAACTGACTGCTGTCCCGTCGCTGTCTCGCCTCTAAGACGCTCACCGTACCTGAACTATTAAACGCATACTATCAGTTAAAGAAAACATCAGCTTCAGAGAAGCGCGAAAGCGTCTTTCGTTCATGGAAAACAGGCTACTCCGTTGTGCTGCAACAGGGCGCGGCAACACAGCGGCCTACAGCGCCTGCCCAGGGCACACCTAGTGACGCCGGGGCAGGGCATCCAGCGCCCAAAGTGGACGCAGCTCGCGCTGCACCGCTGTCTCGAACTCAGGCTAGGCGGACCGCAGGGTCAGCGAGCCTCAAGGCCTCTCTCCACGCGGTGAGGCTAAACGCTAACAAATCCGCGCATTCAGCACGGATGTCCAGCGTGTCAGGCGATGCGACTTGGTTGGCGAGGGCAGACCCTAATCCAGCGATCAGGAGTCTGTATAGGTTCATGCGTTGCACCTGTCCTTTGTGAAATTTTTTTAGCAAAAATAGATTGCATTGTAGACACAGTCCTAAGCGGAACTGTGATGCGTATTTTCCGATATGTGGACGATTTTTTAGTTGTTGTAAAGGATGTCACGTTCCCGGATAATGTTTCCAATGTGTTGAAGGTGTTCAGGACAGAAGGCATGGGTCTGTCCTTTACATCGGAGGTTCCTGAATCCGACTGTCTACAATTTCTCGATCTTAACCTTCCGTTTCAGAGTTCCCATATTTGCTGGTGTTTTGGGCCACAATCAGTGAAACCAATTCTTAATTTTGGATCAGCCCACTCAAAGGTGGTAAAGAGGGGCATCGCCTTCACTTCTCTTAAATCCGCTCTAGAAAAATCTTCCAGGCATGTGTTGGGCTCTAGTTTTGCTAAGCAAGTTGCAAGACTAGAGGAAGCAGGGTTCCCCCCTAACATAATCGTGGCTGTTTGCGATAAGTTAATTGGTGGTTTAAAAGGACGTGCAGCTAGGAAACTCAATGTCGATCGGGAAAAAACGAGGTTCGCAGTAATTCCTTATATGCATAAATTGGCACATGGGCTAAAAAATGTTGGTTCCCGCTACGGAGTTGATGTGGTTTTTAGGGCACCCAATAAATTGGGAAAGATATGTGCTTTGGTGTCAAATAAGCTAGACAAGAAGGACAAGCCAGATGTAAAGAAATGTGCCGTAAACCATAGAACCAAGGTAGTCGGGCCGTCGACGTCAGGACGGCGGGACTCCTTGGATCGGAAGAAAGACAAGCCCAGGATCACTGGGCCTGAAAAGAAGACCTAGGTTCTTACCCTACCCATGTAATACAACGTGGCTTTTATACACTGGAACTGCAGAGGACTCCTACATAACCTAAGCGACGTAAAGGACATACTAGCCACTCTTTCACTGGTAGCCTTGTGTTTACAAGAAACAAGCTTAGGTCCTAAACACCGAAACATCTTGAAAAACTTCAAACTATTCTGGCACGACCGAGAGCAGGCAAGTAGGCTCTCAGGGGGTGTTGCTATTATAGTTAAGAGTGGAGTTACAGCGCGGGAACACAAACTTAAAACCAGAATAGAAGCCGTCGCGGCCATCATACACGCATTTAAAACTATTACAGCTTGCAGCGTATATTTGGAGCCGCACCCTAAAGTAACTATCTCTGATTTACAACACCTTATAGAGCAGCTGCCAAGAGCCATTGCTGGTAGTCGGAGATTTTAATGCGCACTCCAACTTTTGGGGTAGTGACAGAACTGACAGTACAGGCCAAATAATTGAGGATTGTATATTAAGGAATAACATTTGTTTACTAAACACAGGGAAACCAACGTACTGTTCTCCTAGTTCAAGAAAAATGAGCTGCATAGATTTATTTTTTTGTTCACCTTCCCTTTTCATGGATTTCAAATGGAATATCCTAAACGACCCATACGGAAGCGATCATCTACCCATAGTAATCAACCTAACAACGTCACCTGAATTCACCCAACGAAAACCACGACGTTGGAAGCTAGATTTAGCCGACTGGGCCCTCTTCGAACAAAAGCCTAGCCTAGAAAATATAGCGTCAGAAAACATCATCACAGGTGAACTAAACGAATGTATCACCAACTGCATCATTACAGCTGCGCGCCTATCCATCCCTCAGACCTCTGGACTGGTAAAACAATATCACAAAACATGATACACATATGAATGTAGAGAAGCAAAAAAGAAGCAAAACAAAGCCTGGGGAACCTTCCGCAGGTACGCGACGGCGGAAAACTTTGTAAATTTTTAAAAAGGCCAGAGCGAAAGCCAGATACATCCGCCGATGCGCTGAAAAATATTCGTCGCAAAAGTACGTCTCTTCTATAAATAGCACAACTACATCAAAAGAAATGTGGGAACGAATCCGAAAGGTTTGCTGTGTAGCGACACCACGGACCCGAGCTAACGGGGGGTCTAGACCCCTCCCACGCCCCGCCGTGCGTGGCTGTGCCGTGTCCGGGGAAAAGGGGTTCCTGGGGGTTGAGTCGACGCCGGGTGCTTGGACCTTTGAGGCCCCCCGGCAGAGGCGACACGCCCCTTTGGCCCGTGCTTCACGCAGACGGCACCCCCGGGCTGACCCACCTTGGGGGAAATCGGCAGTCACCTCTTCCTATCCTACTCTACTATCTTCGCCTTTCTCTCGCACTTTTGATCTTTCCCGTCCGCTTCTTCCTTCTAATTACTTCCTTTTTCCTGGTGGCTAGGGTTAACGATGCGTGGCCAGTCTTCCTTGGCTGGTCACGTATGGTTATAATAGTTATGTATGGCTAGTGCTTGAAATACACTCCCAGGTTGGGCTCCAAGGTGGGCGGCCAGCATGACTACCGAACATTACCTTTTTTATGGATAAAAATCCCCCTAACCCCAAAACTGATCGGCTCCGAAAGCAGGGTCGCACCGAAGCAACTAAAGAATTCACATCTAAATGCAACAACTTCACGAAGTTTTTTGTAATAACTTCGAACAGTGAAACACCGATGCAGGACATATCGCCTTTCCCAATCGCCAAAGCAATGAAAGAATGCATTAACGGTGACTACGACGCCAGGAAAATGAGTTCCGGTGACCTGTTGATTGAAGTCCACAGTGAGCAGCAGAGGAACAACATCAAGAAACTAAACAAGATAGGTGAACATGAAGTCTCTGTTACACCACACCGAACATTAAGCTATGCCAAGGGCGTGATCTCTGACAATGATCTCATAAAATGCACCGATGAAGAAATAACCGACGCCTTAGCCGATCAAGGAGTTATTTCCGACCCCAACATAATCATCAGAAGGGAAGGAAAAGAAATCAGAACAAGACATGTAGTGCTAACCTTCGTGAGTACAACCCTTCCATCTGCGGTACACGCGGCATACCTACACCTGAAAGTAAGACCCTACATCCCTAACCCACGAAGGTGCTTCCGGTGTCAAAGGTACGGGCATGGGTCGCAGTCATGCCGAGGAAAAGCGACGTGCGTGAAGTGCGGTCTTAGCGACCACAGCGATGAGGCATGTACCAATGATTTGCGTTGCATCAACTGCGAGGGCCCGCATGCCGCATATTCCCGAACGTGTCCTGTATGGAAAAGAGAAAAGCAAGTCAACACACTTAAGGTACAAGAGAACATATCATACAACGAAGCGAGAAAACGAGTAGTTTGCCCAAAAGGGCTCGTACAGCCAAGCGGTACAGAGAGGGCGGGTACCGCAAATGGTGTCGGTCAGCACTCAGGTCCAACTGCAGGACCTAGTGTCGGCACTGCAGCCCTCACGCAGAAAGTCGGGAGGTGCACAACGTGCATCTTCCACTCGAGGCCTGGAAGTCTGCGCTGCTGCTGGTACCAGCCAGCGCAGCACAGAGACCACACAGGCCTCACTAACGGTGCTGAAGGGAAGGCTCCCTACAAAAAAGCCAACACCCTTGCAGAGCACGTCCAGCGAGGAGCACCTTTGTGGTGCTGACTCAATGGAAGTATGCCCTGCAGACACAGAAGAGTCCGGAGAGGCTGCTGCTAACGGCAAGCCTCTAAAACAACCTGTCGTGCCCCCGACCCCCCTTGGCAGGGGAAAAGGGAGCCGACATCCAGTAAGTGCCCCGGGAAAGGGCACATGACCGATTTGTGATTCTATCTTGACCCTTTTTGATTTCTTCTTGTCACCCACGTTTATGGTTTTAGTCACACTACCCTGACAACAATACAGCGTTTCTTTTGTTTTTTGTTTCTTTTTTTATTCTATCATGACGTTCATAATACACTGGAATTGTAGGGGCCTCATACACAACTTGGGAGACATTAAAGATATTATAGAGCACTTTTCACCTGTAGCAATTTGTCTACAAGAGACAAATTTAGGCCCGAAGAACATCAATTTTTTAAAAGGTCTTACAGTTGTACGAAAAGACCGCGAGAACGCCAGCCGACTGTCAGGAGGAGTTGCCATAATCGTACAAGGTGGCATTCCTACCCGCGAAATCAAGCTAAATACCTCCCTTGAAGCCGTAGCTGTAACGGTTTTATCCCACAAAGTCATCTCCATCTGTTCAGTTTATATACCGCCCCATGAACATGTAACCCTTCAACAACTCGATGACTTAACGGCGCAGTTACCAGAACCATTCCTTTTTGTTGTTGATTTTAATGCACACTGTACACTCTGGGGCAGTGAGAAAACTGACAACAGAGGGCAAGTGATAGAAGATTTTATTCTATCAACCAACACATGTCTTTTAAACTCTGGTTCACCTACGTATTTCTCACCAAGCTCACGAAAGTTTAGTTGTATTGATTTAGCCTTTCGCTCATCATGCATTTTTAATGATTTTAAATGGGAGGTTCTCGATGCCTCACATGGAAGTGATCACATTCCTGCCATCGTGCAAATGACATCCACGTTTCCTACCATAAGCTCTAAACCGCGCCGCTGGAAGCTACAACAGGCGGATTGGCCTCTGTTTAAGAAGACCACGAAACTCGAAGACGCACTTACACCCGAAATGAGCATAGACGAAATGAATGAAAAACTCACATCAGTACTAATCGCAGCAGCAGAAAAAGCAATACCGCAATCATCGAAGACTGTGCGAAAGAAGCTAAACTGCTGGTGGACACCAGAATGTACACAGGCAAAGAAACAGCAAAATAAGGCATGGGGTATCTTGCAAAGATACCCCACCTACACTAACTTGATAAACTTCAAACAAACCAAGGCGAGAGCGCGTTATGTCCGGAGGCAGGCCGAAAAATCATCCTGGCAGAAATACATATCTACAATCAACAGCTCAACCACATAAAAAAAAAATGTGGGACCAGGTTCGAAAGTTCAACGGTGACTACTCCCCATACACAATACCCATACTTACAGACCCAGGTGCACAGACATCCCTAGAGGAGCAAGCAGACATCCTAGGCGAACATTTTTACACCATATCCAGCTCAGCTAACTACACGCAGTCTTTCCTTACGTACAAACAGGCAGCCGAAAAGCAGAAAACTACCGTTAACAGGAGGTTTAGATAAGCCGTATAACGCACCTCTAACACTCCAAGAGCTAAACACTGTGCTCTCAGCAGGGAAGAAGACAGCGGTCGGTCCGGACAGAATCCATTACGCAATGCTCGGGCACCTATCGCAAGCTGCTGTAGAAACACTACTAAAGTTCTTCAATCTGATCTGGAAAACTGGCATAATGCCCACCAAATGGAAAATGGCAATCATTGTCCCATTTCTAAAAACTGGAAAACCACCGACGGCACCGGGCAGCTATAGACCTCTTGCACTTACAAGCTGCATAGCAAAATCATATGAGAGCATAATAAACATCAGGCTAACATATAGCCTCGAAATAGAGAATTTGCTAGACTGTGATCAGTGTGGGTACAGGAAAGGCCACTCAACAAACGACCATCTTGTTCGCCTCGAACACACAATACGCGAAGCATTCTTACATAGGCAACACTGCCTAGCAGTCTTTTTTGACCTGGAGAAAGCCTACGACACCGCATGGCGGTATGGTATACTGAGAGACTTGGCGAATCTAGGAATCCGCGGCTGAATGCTCCAATGCCTGTCGGATTTTCTATCAAACCGCAACTTTCAGGTACGGCTAGGCTGCACGTTATCACGTGTTTTCGTCCAAGAGAACGGTGTGCCGCAGGGCTGCGTATTGAGCACCACGCTTTTCATCGTCAAAATGAATTCAGTAAATAGAGTAATCCCGCCCTCCATCATGCACTCACTATATGTTGACGACCTTCAAATAGCATGTCGCGCTTCAAGCATATCCTCATATGAAAGACAGCTCCAGCTAACCATCAACAAACTGACTAAATGGGCAGATCAAAATGGCTTTCGGTTTTCTTCTCAGAAAACCGTTACCGTTCTATTTTCGCAAAAACGTGGCTGGTATCCGGATCCTGTTCTCAAACTAAAGAGTACCTTACTACCGCTCAAACAAGAACACCAGCTTCTGGGCCTAGTCTTTGACAGCAAATTAAACTTCATCGCTCATATGAAAAGCATAAAAAAGAACGCAAACAAGGCGCTTAACATCCTAAAAATGCTATCGTGGAAACACTGGGGTGCAGATCGAATTTCCCTTTTACGCATATACCGCTCAGTCGTGCGCAGCATACTTGACTACGGCTGTGTTATTTGCGGGTCGGCAAGGAAGTCGTACCTCAAACGTCTTGATCCAATACATAATCACGGATTGCGCTTGGCGATAGGGGCGTACAGAACCTCACCCATCGAGAGTTTGTATGCTGAAAGCAACGAGCCTTGCCTGGAACACCGAAGAGCGCTACTGACAGTATCGTACGTGTTAAAAACTTGATCGAAACCAAGTCACCTATGCCACACCATTGTTTCTCACATCAGTACCGGAATACAGTACAACAACAGACCGCACACGATAAGACCACTTCTCCTACGTTTTGAAGAAATATGCCTCGAATATAAATTACCAAATCAGGCGCTCAACGTAGCGCGAACTCGTGCTCTGGCCATTTCTGTATAGTCCCATTATCACGACCCCTTGTCATTCATTCTCACTGCATACATCACGTCACTCTCATAATTTTAATACCTATATGTTTACCCGCCCTAGGGCGTGGAATTTTAGGCCCCCCATACAGCCGCGTAACAACATCATAGCTCACATCCCTTTCAGAGCATTCTTATCTTTTTTGACATTTTCATGTCGCTCTTTGGCCAAGCATGGCCCTTGCGCCATTAAATCCCACATACCTACCTAACGTAGCGCGAACGCCGGAACGACGGGCTCCATGGTTGGACTTCTCACACTTCACTGATTTTGCCTTGACTCATTTAAGGAAAGCCCGCAGGGGCGTCTGTGCAAGCAGGCGTTTGGTGTGTAGCGACACCACGGACCCGAGCTAACGGGGGGGTTTCGACCCCCTCCCACGCCTAACCGTGCGTGGCATTGCCGTGTCCGGGGAAAAGGGGATCCTGGGGGTTGAGCCGACGCCGGGTGATTGGACCTTTAAGGCCCCCCGGCAGAGGCAACACACCCCTTTGGCCCCGGCTTCACGTAGACGGCACCCCTGGGCTGACCCACCCAGGGGAAATCGGCGGTCGCCCTTTCCTATCCCCCTCTCTCATCTTTTAAAGACGATAGTCTTTCTTGGGGAACTTAAACGCAGAAATTTTGGTCTGTTTTCTGTCTGTCTGTCTGTCTTTCTGTTTGTCGGCACGTCCCTCGATTCAGCCACTCGGCCAAAGTTGAACCACTTGCCCAAGGGCCAGCCGTCTTGAACTGGTACGGCTGTTCATACTTGTGAACGTTGTCGATCAAAAAGTAAATATCATGCATATCTGAGGTGCAACATCACTAGGTAAGTATTAGGTGGCGTGTTCCTTTAATAGAAAATGCATACATACGTAATTTTAAGGACCCTAGTTTATTAAGCTGCGCTGAAAATGCATAAGAATGGAAGCTTGAGCGAGTTGGTATGCGTTCATCTTTGTTGAAACAGCGCTCACTAGACGACGACGAAGTAAAAGAAGGAGGCTTAAACTTAACTGAAGAAATTATACTAACCTTCGGAGCCTCAGGGTTGGGATACTGCCATAGGGATGCCTTCAATGCCGTGTGTAATTTCATGCAAACCACTAAAACGTGTACCATTTTAATCTTCCTTCAAAAAAGCTCTTAATTAAAATGCGGTGTAATATATATAATCTCACCAAATTGTTCTGATCAGGTTAATACGGCTGTCTGAAATACGAGCGCAATAGCATAATTTTTGAAGTATTAATTTGATGTCTTATTTATAGTTACCATTTCTACTCTTAATTTTTTTTAACCATTTTACATTCTTCGAATAAGATTTTAAGCTTCAACTACATATTCTTGGCCCATCCCCCAGAGTGGGTACGTGCCATAGAAAAGTAGGCAAAACAAACAAACAAACACAGGACAGGCGCTGCCTGTCGTGTGCCTTCTTTTACTTCGTCGTTGTCTAGTGAGCGCTGTTTCAACAAAGCTGAAAATGCGACTGCGCTGAAATTTGCCTTCCTCCGTGCCCTTCGCACGAGCTCATTGTTGTGTTTCGGTTTCAGTTCTGTATTGCACTGTACGAATGCCATGGGTTGGTGTTGAAAAACTTTAGTTTTGAGAAGGCCAAGAAGGTGAAAAAAAAAATTTTTTAAATGAAAAAGCAGCGTTGTGGGCGGCCTTCAGGCTGCTGGTTGTGGGCGCCGCTCTGGCGTTCCTGTTTTACTCAGGCGACGTGTAAATAAAAGAGAGTGTGGAGAGTACTCGTTGAGTGCGGACGTTTCTCTGCTTCAGCGCTTCGCGCCAAACCGCGTTTTCGGGCTGGCTGGCGTCCCCGCCGGTCGCGTCGGTCACCGCCAGTCTTCGCCTGCTGCTGCGCCGGGACTACCAGCACGCAACACAGCACTCATGTTTCCCGGCGTATTGCCAGATGGCGTCCATATCTCACACAGCGCCTCTTCTATCGTCTTTACACGACATTTGCAGCGAAGCACGCAGATACGCGGCCAATTTTTTCTTTCCTATCTTCTTTCCTTTCTGTCCTGTCTCCTTTTTCTTCAGTTACTTCCCAGTTTTCGTAGGCGGCTCGGTTTAACCGTGTATATGTGTCCTCTCTTGGACATAATATATTAGGTTATAGCGGCATTGTACGGCTGGCGTTTGCAGCCTTACATGTTAAGTTCTGCAGCGTCCCCTTGTTGGACTCCATGGTGGGTGGCCGCCACTGCTGCCGAAACAAACACATCTATCATGGAAACTGTTCCATTCCCCCGCCTCCTTGATCGTTACCCTCACAAGAAGGTGCGCACCGACGAAATACTCCACTCTCTGACCCGACCAACAGAAACGTTCCCTAAATTTCATGTACTCCACAGCCAGAACCCCAAAAAACTAGCAAGAACTATTTCTCCTTTCATAGTTGCAAAATCCTTGACCGAAGCCTTTGGGCCGGGCTACAAGGTAACCAAAATGGCAAGCGGTGACCTCCTTCTCGAGGTCCCAGCTAAACAACAGTACCAGAAACTCAGCAATCTCGTAACACCCGGAACCGTACCCATTTCAGTGTCACCCCATAGGTCCATGAACAGCTCACGCGGAGTAGTTTCGGAAACCGACCTCATTGACCTGTCTGAAGATGAACTTCTAGAGGGATGGAAGAACCAAAACGTGACCCATGTAAAACGGATCGTTGTTAGGAGAGAAGGCAAGGAAATTCCCACGAAACATCTCATTCTTACATTTGCATCCAGTGTTCTCCCTCAAACCATCGAAACAGGTTACATTAAACTAACTGTCAGACCATACATTCCTAATCCCAGGCGTTGTTTCCAATGCCAGAGATTCGGCCACGGATCACTGAGCTGCCGTGGTCATCAAACGTGTGCTAAATGCGGTGTGCAAGGCCACATATCCGACAACTGTAATGGCGCACCGCACTGTGTCAACTGTAACGGCGATCATCCGGCGTACTCACGCGCATGTCCAAACTGGCATAAAGAAAAAGAAATCATCACACTAAAGTACAAGGAGAACATTTCTTTCCGGGAAGCCCGTAAAAGGTGCTTGCCATTTCACACCACACCCTACGCTGATGCGGCGCACCGGGGGGCAACGTCGCATCGGCCTCCGCCACTCCCTCGGTCCACGCAGAGCGAACCGTCGGCTGTGGCGCCTGCCCCCAAGGCGGCAGTAGTTCAATCTACTCCGCCAACTCGCAAAGAGAGCCCGTCGACTCCAGGGTCATCAGGTCTCAAGGCCTCGTCTCGCCAGACGAGGCCCGAAACTCGAACCACCAGCTCGCACGTGCGGGCATCCAGTGCCTCCCAGAAGGCAATGGACACTACTTCGGCACCACTGGTGCCGAAAGATCGGCGCAGCTCTCTGGAGCGTGCTAAGAAAACTAAGAAGCCGATAACGGGGCCGGAGGACGGGTCTGTTACTTGAGTCCAACTCCCCACCTAAACGACCAGAACTCCCGTTTCGTACACACAGCACTACCTTAGTTTCATCATGAACACGCAAATAATCCAATGGAACGTGAGGGGCCTTCTCAGGAACCTCGACTATGTTCAAGAACTTCTCCACAAACACAAACCAAAAGTGCTGTGTGTACAGGAAACACACTTGAAACCAATACATACTGACTTTCTCAGACAGTACATCATCTTCCGCAAAGATCGCCAGGATGCTCTCACATCCTCTGGCGGCGTTGCTATAATAGTAGATAGAAATGTAGCATGTCGGGTATTGCAGTTGCAAACGCCCCTGGAGGCAGTCGCCGTTCGCGCTGTTCTTCTCAACAAGCTCATAACTATTTGCTCACTCCCCGCAGGGGCGTCTGCGCAAGCAGGCGTTTGGTGTGTAGCGACACCACGGACCCGAGCTAACGGGGGGTTTCGACCCCTCCCACGCCTAGCCGTGCGTGGCTTTGCCGTGTTCGGGGAAAAGGGGATCCTGGGGGTTGAGCCGACGCCGGGTGATTGGACCTTTAAGGCCCCCCGGCAGAGGCAACACACTTCTTTGGCCCCGGCTTCACGTAGACGGCACCCCTGGGCTGACCCACCCAGGGGAAATCGGCAGTCGCCTTTTCCTGTCTCTCTCTCCCCTCACATCTTGGTCTATCTCTCTCACTTTTAATCTTTTCTGTCCTCTCCTCTCTTCCATTTACTTCCGTTTTTTCTTGGCGGCGAGGGTTAACCTTGTGTATGTGCCCTCTCTTGGGTACATTATATTTGGTTATAGTAGCTGTGTACAGCTGGCGTTGGCATGCCTTATATCAATATAAGTGCTGTTGCGTCCCCATGTTGGGCTCCATGGTGGGCGGCTGACATGGCTGCCGAAATTATACACAATCTATGGCCTCATTCTCCTTTCCACGATTGAATGATCGCCCTGTCACAAAGAGAGGGCGCACCGAAGACACCTTGAATGCCTTGCTTAAACCAAAAGAAATTTTTCCACGCTTCCACGTCATCCACTGCCAAACACTCGAAAAGAATGCAAGAACAATCTCTCCCTTTGTTGTGTCCAAATGCCTCACCGAAACTCTCGGCCACGGTTACCAGGCAACTATAATGGCTAGCGGAGACCGTCTCCTTGAAGTACAAAGTAAAATGCAATATGAAAAACTGTCCAAACTTGTTTCGTTGGGAACCACACCTGTCTCAGTCACCCCGCATCGCTTTCTGAACAGCTCGCGAGGTGTGGTGTCAGACCAAGACTTGATCGACCTCACAGAAAGTGAACTCCTCGAGGGCTGGAGCGACCAGCATGTGATCAATGTGCAGAGAATTAAAATCAGGCGTGAAGATAAAGAAATCCAGACAAAACACCTCATTCTCACATTTGCCACAAGCACACTGCCAGAACATGTCGAAACAGGATACTTGAAACTAAAGGTCAGACCCTACATCCCCAACCCGCGACGCTGCTTCAAGTGCCAGCGTTTCGGTCACGGCTCTCAGAGTTGCCGTGGCCGTCAGACCTGCGCCAAGTGCAGTTCACATGAACACCCTGCTGACAACTGTGTTGAATCTCCACACTGCGCAAACTGCGACGGTGGGCACCCCGCCTACTCTCGTGCATGTCCTTCGTGGAAAAAAGAAAAAGAAGTAATCACACTCAAGGTTACAGAAAACATCTCCTTTAGGGAGGCGCGAAAACGCCTTTCTTTTGTGCAGGGACCTTCATTCGCGGACGTGGCACGCAAGGGGGCAGTGCCACAAAGGTTCGTGGCGGCCGCGCGTACCACGCAAAGTGGACGGGCGGCAGCGCCATCCGCCCCCTCAGCGGAAGCAGCCTCTGCTGCTCCTCAACCAAAGGGCATGCAGGCCTCTGGATCTGCAGGCCCAGGGCCTTCTGCTCAGGCAGAAAGCCCCAAAACTCTGACACCTGTGCGCGTTAGCCGCGAGCGGGCATCCAGCGCCTCTGCCGAGGCGATGGACACAATGGCAAGTCCAACGGCGTCTCAAGCGCCGAAGGAACGGCGCAGCTCGTTGGAGCGCGCCAAAAAAGAAAAAGCCCGCATCACAGGGCCTGGAAAGGGCTCTGTGACATAAGGCAATAGTTGTTCCAGTACACACAGCACTAATTTACACTCAAAATGGATACACAAATTTTACAGTGGAACGTGAGAGGTCTTCTAAGAAACCTCGACGATATCCAAGAGTTGCTACACGAACACTCACCAAAAGTGCTGTGTGTACAAGAAACACATTTAAAATCCAAGAACACGAATTTTCTACGCCAATATGTCATATTCCGAAAGGACCGGGATGATGCTGTGGCGTCATCTGGTGGCGTAGCCGTTATAGTTAACCAAGGAATTGCATGTACCCACTTACCACTCCAAACATCCCTTGAGGCAGTGGCTGTTCGAGCCGTCCTATTCAACAAACTGATCACAATCTGCTCACTTTACGTACCCCCGCACTACCAGCTCCAGAAACATGAATTTGAGTCCTTAATAGATCAACTTCCAGAACCATATCTGGTCCTTGGAGACTTGAATGCACACAACAGTCTGTGGGGAGACTCTCGCTGCGATGCGCGAGGTCGTCTGATCGAACAGTTCCTTTTCTCTTCTGGCGCATGTCTCTTAAATAAAAAACAACCAACATACTATAGCCTCGCAAACAGAACATTCTCGTCCATAGATCTCAGCATAGCATCTCCATCACTTCTGCCCCTAGTCAAATGGAAAGTTATCAATAATCCTTACGGAAGTGACCACTTTCCAATACTTCTGAACATACCAATTACAAATGAATGTCCCCCTCAGGTTCCAAAATGGCTGACTGAGAAAGCAGATTGGGAACAGTTTCGGAAAGTTACACTGTTAAGTTGGACGGACATGGCTGCCTTAAGCATAGACGCAGCTGTAGAATACTTTACAGCATTTCTGATTGATGCTGCAACCAAATGTATTCCACAAACAAGTGGTCACTCTGGAAAACGACGAGTTCCATGGTGGAACAAAGAGTGCGGAAATGCGCGCAAGAAACAAAACAAAGCATGGAAGTTGCTTCGCGACTATCCGACAGCTGAGAATCTTACAAATTTTAAGAACATAAAGTCAGAAGGTAGGAGAACGCGCCGACAGGCAAGAAGGGAAAGTTGGCAGAAGTTTTTATCGGGCATTAATTCATATACGCAGGAAGCTAAAGTCTGGAGCATGGTTAGTAGGGTAGCAGGGCGGCAGGCATATTCACTCCCTCTTGTAAACACACAATGCGACAGCTTGGAGGACCAGGCAAACTCCCTCGGCGCACACTTCGAACAGGTGTCGAGCTCGTCGCACTATACCGAAGCTTTCCAACGATACAAAACACGAATCGAAAAACAGAAACTAGAGCGAAAATCCACAAAACACGAAGCATACAATGAACCTTTCTGTATAGCTGAGCTACAAGCATCGCTTAATTGCTGCAATAATTCCGCCCCAGGCTCCGACCGTGTTGTATACGAAATGTTGAAACACCTGCCATCTGTAACCGAAAAAGCCCTCCTTTCGCTGTATAATGCTGTCTGGTTTTCCGGCGAGATCCCCTCGGCCTGGAAAGAAGCCATTATTATTCCCATTTTAAAACAGGGCAAGGACCCGTCCTCAGTTTCCAATTACAGGCCTATAGCCCTAACAAGCTGTCTATGCAAGGTTTTCGAAAAGATGATAAACAGGCGACTCCTACACTTCCTTGAAATAAACTGTCTACTTGACCCATACCAATGCGGGTTTCGAGAAGGTAGATCCACAACGGACCACCTGTTACGTATCGAGGCAGAAATCCGTGACGCTTTCGTCCATAAACAATTCTTTCTGTCTGTGTTCCTCGATATGGAGAAGGCCTATGATACCACATGGCGCTTTGGTATACTTCGAGACATCTCACATTTAGGTGTACGGGGTAGGATGTTCACCATAATCGATAGTTACTTGTCCAATCGGACATTCCGTGTTCGAGTGGGCACTGTTTTGTCTCGAATATTTGTCCAAGAAACAGGAGTTCCGCAGGGTGGTGTATTGAGTTGTACACTCTTTATTATCAAAATGAATTCCTTGCGGCTGTCCATCCCACGTAACATGTTTTATTGCACATATGTCGATGACGTACAAATCGGCTTTACATCTTGCAATCTCGCAATGTGCGAGCGGCAGGTGCAACTTGGTTTGAAGAAGGTAACTAAATGGGCAGACGAGAACGGGTTCAGCCTTAACCCGCAAAAAAGCACTTGCGTATTATACTCAAGAAAGAGAGGCATCCACCCTGATCCGGACATTCACCTCCACGGCCAGCGAATACCGGCGAAAACGGAGCAGAAATTCCTAGGTGTAATTCTAGACACGAAACTAACCTTCATATCACACATAAAGTATATAAAAAACAAGTGCATAAAAACAATGAATGTGCTGAAAGTGTTGTCACGCACTACTTGGGGTAGTGACACAAAGTGCCTGATGAATTTATATAGAAGCCTCATACGCACGCGCCTAGATTACGGGGCGATAACCTATCAGTCTGCGACACCAAGCGCCTTGAAGATGCTTGACCCTGTCCATCATCTAGGCATTCGACTTTCTACGGGTGCTTTTCGTACTAGCCCCGTGGAAAGCCTTTATGTCGAATCGAACGAGTGGTCGTTACACCTCCAGAGATCCTACCTCTCTTGTGTATATTTCCTCAAGGTGAACGCGAATGGAGAACACCCCTTACACTCTGCTATCAATGATCTGTCCAGTTCAATCCTGTTTGAAAACCGTCCTGCCATGAGAAAGCCTTACGCGCTTCGTGTGAGGAGCCTAGCTGAAGAAATGGGTGTGCCACTTCTTGAACACCGTCTGCTGGCTCCTGCTGCATATCCTCCACCGTGGCAGTGGAAACTAATAGATTGCGATGTATCCTTCGTGGAAGTTACTAAGCACGCGCCTGCTGCACACATCCGTACACACTTCCTCGAACTCCAGCACAAATACACTTTTCCAGAATTTTTCACCGATGCCTCTAAGTCTCACAATTCTGTGTCCTACGCCGCGGTCGGTCCATCCTTTTCAGATGCCGGCGTTCTGCATCCTAACACAAGCATTTTCACAGCAGAGGCATATGCGATATTGGTGGCCGTTAAACACATTAAACAATTAAAAATAGACAATGCAGTTATATATACAGATTCCCTAAGTGTAGTAAAAGCTTTAAAAAGTTTGAAAAAACATAGAAACCCTGTCCTTGTTTCTCTTTACTCACTCATATGCACTATCTACACGTTCGGACAGCATGTTGTTGTATGCTGGGTGCCAGGGCATCGCGAGATCGAAGGGAACGTGTTGGCGGACCGGCTGGCGGCATCCGTTCACGGAAACGCTGCCGATACACCCATGACTGTCCCTGCACTGGACCTGAAGCCCTTCCTAAAACTTAAGCTCAGGGCTCATTGGCAGCACCTATGGAATAAGGAAAAGCAAAATAAATTACATCTTATAAAACCGCACCTTGGTAATTGGCCGCCGATATCCAAGGCACGTCGTACACAAGTAACACTCTGCAGACTCCGAATAGGACACACACATAGTACACATGCATACCTTTTGTCCGGAGGCGACCAACCGTTGTGTGACCACTGTGGCGACCCCCTCACTGTACTCCACATCCTACTGCAATGCAGGGAACTAGACGCTTTCAGGAAAAAGCATTTCTCATCAATATACCTCCAGTTCCCACTCCATCCCGATATGTTCGTTGGCAAAGAACCTCTCTTTAAGTATCAGTCCCTCTGTGAATATCTCAAGGATGTAAATTTCAATGTTATTTTTCCAGGCGCTCCGTAGCGCGGTCTCATCATTGAGGCTGCTGCTGCGGTAATTCTTTCAAAGCAAGCACCTGCCTTCCGGCCTTTGGGCTCAAAGGCCTTGAGAAGGCATTCGTGCTTTTTTCCCGCCTCTCACTTGTAAATATCATACTCACTCGTCATTCATCCCACACCCATAGATCACATCACTTGTCACTGCCATAATTTTATACCTTATACACCCCTTTTACGCTTCCTTAGAGCGCGTGATTTTAGGCCTCTATACAGCCAAAATACACCCTGTCATCGAAATCATTGGTCATCGCCAACACCACACAAAAGACATGGCGCTCTTTATGAAGGAAAGAAGTGTTAATTTCAAGGGCTCGTTTTCTTTGTTATACACAATATTAATGAGCACTAACAGACAATAATGCCAAGGAAAGTATAGGGGATGTTTTTACTAGTAAATGTAAGGTAAATGTGAAGAAAGAAAAGTGGACGAAAAGATAGCTTGCCGCGGGCAGGGACCGAACCTGCGACCTTCGAATAACGCGTCCGATGCTCTACCAACTGAGCTACCGCGGCGGCCATCCCCCCGTCCACTTTATAGGGTATATATGTACATTTAAACGTGGGAGCGTCAGTCAGCGCCGCCAGTAGCCATGACGGCGAGTGTGGAACACCCTTTTCTGCCTGTTGGCGTCACGTAGCACGTGAACTTATTACTAGCTGGCAGCTGACGAATAATCCCTCGCATACTACCTGAAAGCATCAAGTCTGCCAGAACGAGACCCTCGCTATGAATGAAGGAAAGAAGTGTTAATTTCAAGGGCTCGTTTTCTTTGTTATACACAATATTAATGAGCACTAACAGACAATAATGCCAAGGAAAGTATAGGGGATGTTTTTACTAGTAAATGTAAGGTAAATGTGAAGAAAGAAAAGTGGACGAAAAGATAGCTTGCCGCGGGCAGGGACCGAACCTGCGACCTTCGAATAACGCGTCCGATGCTCTACCAACTGAGCTACCGCGGCGGCCATCCCCCCGTCCACTTTATAGGGTATATATGTACATTTAAACGTGGGAGCGTCAGTCAGCGCCGCCAGTAGCCATGACGGCGAGTGTGGAACACCCTTTTCTGCCTGTTGGCGTCACGTAGCACGTGAACTTATTACTAGCTGGCAGCTGACGAATAATCCCTCGCATACTACCTGAAAGCATCAAGTCTGCCAGAACGAGACCCTCGCTATGAATGAAGGAAAGAAGTGTTAATTTCAAGGGCTCGTTTTCTTTGTTATACACAATATTAATGAGCACTAACAGACAATAATGCCAAGGAAAGTATAGGGGATGTTTTTACTAGTAAATGTAAGGTAAATGTGAAGAAAGAGAGGTTCTTTGCCAACGAACATATCGGGATGGAGTGGGAACTGGAGGTATATTGATGAGAAATGCTTTTTCCTGAAAGCGTCTAGTTCCCTGCATTGCAGTAGGATGTGGAGTACAGTGAGGGGGTCGCCACAGTGGTCACACAACGGTTGGTCGCCTCCGGACAAAAGGTATGCATGTGTACTATGTGTGTGTCCTATTCGGAGTCTGCAGAGTGTTACTTGTGTACGACGTGCCTTGGATATCGGCGGCCAATTACCAAGGTGCGGTTTTATAAGATGTAATTTATTTTGCTTTTCCTTATTCCATAGGTGCTGCCAATGAGCCCTGAGCTTAAGTTTTAGGAAGGGCTTCAGGTCCAGTGCAGGGACAGTCATGGGTGTATCGGCAGCGTTTCCGTGAACGGATGCCGCCAGCCGGTCCGCCAACACGTTCCCTTCGATCTCGCGATGCCCTGGCACCCAGCATACAACAACATGCTGTCCGTGCTCATTAATATTGTGTATAACAAAGAAAACGAGCCCTTGAAATTAACACTTCTTTCCTTCATTCATAGCGAGGGTCTCGTTCTGGCAGACTTGATGCTTTCAGGTAGTATGCGAGGGATTATTCGTCAGCTGCCAGCTAGTAATAAGTTCACGTGCTACGTGACGCCAACAGGCAGAAAAGGGTGTTCCACACTCGCCGTCATGGCTACTGGCGGCGCTGACTGACGCTCCCACGTTTAAATGTACATATATACCCTATAAAGTGGACGGGGGGATGGCCGCCGCGGTAGCTCAGTTGGTAGAGCATCGGACGCGTTATTCGAAGGTCGCAGGTTCGGTCCCTGCCCGCGGCAAGCTATCTTTTCGTCCACTTTTCTTTCTTCACATTTACCTTACATTTACTAGTAAAAACATCCCCTATACTTTCCTTGGCATTATTGTCTGTTAGTGCTCATTAATATTGTGTATAACAAAGAAAACGAGCCCTTGAAATTAACACTTCTTTCCTTCATTCATAGCGAGGGTCTCGTTCTGGCAGACTTGATGCTTTCAGGTAGTATGCGAGGGATTATTCGTCAGCTGCCAGCTAGTAATAAGTTCACGTGCTACGTGACGCCAACAGGCAGAAAAGGGTGTTCCACACTCGCCGTCATGGCTACTGGCGGCGCTGACTGACGCTCCCACGTTTAAATGTACATATATACCCTATAAAGTGGACGGGGGGATGGCCGCCGCGGTAGCTCAGTTGGTAGAGCATCGGACGCGTTATTCGAAGGTCGCAGGTTCGGTCCCTGCCCGCGGCAAGCTATCTTTTCGTCCACTTTTCTTTCTTCACATTTACCTTACATTTACTAGTAAAAACATCCCCTATACTTTCCTTGGCATTATTGTCTGTTAGTGCTCATTAATATTGTGTATAACAAAGAAAACGAGCCCTTGAAATTAACACTTCTTTCCTTCATTCATAGCGAGGGTCTCGTTCTGGCAGACTTGATGCTTTCAGGTAGTATGCGAGGGATTATTCGTCAGCTGCCAGCTAGTAATAAGTTCACGTGCTACGTGACGCCAACAGGCAGAAAAGGGTGTTCCACACTCGCCGTCATGGCTACTGGCGGCGCTGACTGACGCTCCCACGTTTAAATGTACATATATACCCTATAAAGTGGACGGGGGGATGGCCGCCGCGGTAGCTCAGTTGGTAGAGCATCGGACGCGTTATTCGAAGGTCGCAGGTTCGGTCCCTGCCCGCGGCAAGCTATCTTTTCGTCCACTTTTCTTTCTTCACATTTACCTTACATTTACTAGTAAAAACATCCCCTATACTTTCCTTGGCATTATTGTCTGTTAGTGCTCATTAATATTGTGTATAACAAAGAAAACGAGCCCTTGAAATTAACACTTCTTTCCTTCATTCATAGCGAGGGTCTCGTTCTGGCAGACTTGATGCTTTCAGGTAGTATGCGAGGGATTATTCGTCAGCTGCCAGCTAGTAATAAGTTCACGTGCTACGTGACGCCAACAGGCAGAAAAGGGTGTTCCACACTCGCCGTCATGGCTACTGGCGGCGCTGACTGACGCTCCCACGTTTAAATGTACATATATACCCTATAAAGTGGACGGGGGGATGGCCGCCGCGGTAGCTCAGTTGGTAGAGCATCGGACGCGTTATTCGAAGGTCGCAGGTTCGGTCCCTGCCCGCGGCAAGCTATCTTTTCGTCCACTTTTCTTTCTTCACATTTACCTTACATTTACTAGTAAAAACATCCCCTATACTTTCCTTGGCATTATTGTCTGTTAGTGCTCATTAATATTGTGTATAACAAAGAAAACGAGCCCTTGAAATTAACACTTCTTTCCTTCATTCATAGCGAGGGTCTCGTTCTGGCAGACTTGATGCTTTCAGGTAGTATGCGAGGGATTATTCGTCAGCTGCCAGCTAGTAATAAGTTCACGTGCTACGTGACGCCAACAGGCAGAAAAGGGTGTTCCACACTCGCCGTCATGGCTACTGGCGGCGCTGACTGACGCTCCCACGTTTAAATGTACATATATACCCTATAAAGTGGACGGGGGGATGGCCGCCGCGGTAGCTCAGTTGGTAGAGCATCGGACGCGTTATTCGAAGGTCGCAGGTTCGGTCCCTGCCCGCGGCAAGCTATCTTTTCGTCCACTTTTCTTTCTTCACATTTACCTTACATTTACTAGTAAAAACATCCCCTATACTTTCCTTGGCATTATTGTCTGTTAGTGCTCATTAATATGGCGCTCTTTGGCCACCCATGGCCCTTGCGCCACAAAACCCCACTAATCATCAACTATTTGCTCACTCTATATACCCCCACACTACCAGTTACACAAACAAGAATTTCAGGCCTTTATTGATGAATTGCCAGAACCATACCTCGTTCTTGGCGATTTCAATGCACACAGCAGCTTGTGGGGGGACTCTCGCAGCGATGCGCGAGGCCGTCTCATTGAGCAGTTTCTGTTTTCCGCTGGTGCATGCCTGCTCAATAAGAAGGAGCCAACATTTTTTAGCCTCGCAAACAGGAGTTACTCATCTATCGACCTTAGTATTGTTTCACCCACCCTTTTACTTGATTTTAACTGGGATGTCATTAAAAACCCCTACGGGAGCGACCATTTTCCCATACTGTTAAGAACGTCAGAAGAAAACGAATCTCCACCACGGGCTCCCCAGTGGAAGGCTGATGCAGCAGATTGGGAGAAGTTTGGAACCCTTACCCGTATCTCGTGGGCTGAAATGTCATCCTTAGAAATTGGTGCTGCTGTTCAGTTTTTACCGCTTTTATTATTGACGCCGCTTCGAAATCTATTCCACAATCAAGTGGCATTGCCGCCAAACGTCGTGTCCCATGGTGGAACGACGATTGCCGGAACGCTAGAAAAAAGCAAAACAAAGCGTGGGGGCTACTCCGCGACTGCCCTACTGCTGAGAATCTTATGAATTTTAAAATGATCAAGTCCCAAGGCAGGCGAACACGCCGACAGGCAAGAAGTGAAAGCTGGCAGAAGTATTTATCAGGTATTAACTCCTACACAGACGAGGCTAAGACGTGGAACAGGGTAAATAGGTTAAGAGGCAAACAAACACATTCACTTCCTTTAGTAAACACAGATGGCAACAGTCTGGAAGACCAAGCAAACTCTCTTGGTGCGCATTTTGAACGTGTGTCTAGCTCTACGCACCACTCCGACACGTTCAAACGATACAAAACAACTATAGAAAGGCAAAAGTTAGAAAGAAAATGTGCAAAAAACGAATCATTCAACGAACCCTTCAACTTAGCTGAACTGCAGGCCGCGCTTAACTGTTGCAATGAATCTGCCCCAGGATCTGACCGTGTTATATACCAAATGCTTAAACAATTACCCTACGAAACACAGAAAACTCTCCTCTGTCTCTACAACGCTGTATGGACTTCCGGCGAGATTCCCCCTGCCTGGAAAGAGGCCATTGTTATCCCTGTTCTGAAACAGGGAAAGGATCCATCTAGTGTTTCTAGCTACAGGCCCATAGCATTAACAAGTTGCCTTTGTAAAGTATTTGAGAAGATGATTAACTGCCGCTTGACACATTTCCTAGAATCAAACAAGCTGCTTGATCAATATCAGTGCGGCTTCCGAGAAGGTCGCTCCACCACTGACCACCTCGTACGTATTGAGGCACAGATCCGCGAGGCTTTTGTCCACAGACAATTCTTCCTCTCTGTATTCCTAGATATGGAGAAGGCCTATGATACGACGTGGCGGTTCGGCATACTGAGAGACCTGACACACTTAGGCATACGTGGACGGATGTTAAATATAATTGAAAGTTATCTGTCAAACCGCACATTCCGTGTTCGGGTTGGAAATGCCTTGTCACGATCGTTCGTGCAGGAAACCGGCGTGCCACAGGGTGGTGTACTAAGCTGTACACTTTTCATTATAAAAATGAACTCGTTGCATAGTTGTATCCCACGAACTATGTTTTATTGCACGTATGTTGACGACATCCAAATAGCATTTAAATCGTGCAGTCTCGCGATTTGTGAGCGGCAGGTCCAGCTCGGCCTGAACAAGGTGTCCGAATGGGCAGATGAGAATGGGTTCCGGTTAAATCCACAAAACACCACCTGTGTTCTCTTTTCTAGAAAGAGAGGCCTCCACCCGAATCCCGAAATTGACCTGCATGGCCAGCGGTTACCTGTAGAGGTAGAGCATAAGTTTCTAGGCGTCATTCTGGACTCTAAACTCACCTTTATGTCACACATCAAATACATAAAAAGTAAGTGCATGAAGACTATGAATATCCTAAAAGTGTTGTCGCGCATTTCATGGGGCAGTGACAGGAAATGCCTAATGAACCTGTATAAAAGTCTCATTCGAACACGTCTAGACTACGGGGCCGTTGTTTATCAGTTTGCAACATGGAGCGCCTTGAAGATCCTTGACCCTATCCACCATTTGGGCATCCGTCTCTCTACGGGCGCTTTTCGAACGAGCCCCGCAGAGAGCCTCCACGTTGAATCCAATGAGTGGTCGCTCCACCTGCAGAGATCCTACATATCGTTCACATATTTTCTCAAGGTGCACGCAAACAACGAACACCCCTCACACTCTGCTGTCAATGATTTGTCCAGCTCTGCACTTTTTGACAACCGTCCTTCAGTGAGACAGCCCTACTCACTTCGTGTGAGGGGCCTAGCTCAGGAAGCAGGTGTGCCACTTCTTGAACACTGTCTAATGGCTCCCGCTGCACAACTCCCTCCGTGGCACTGGCAGCGTATTGACTGCGATATGTCTTTCGTAGAAGTTACAAAACACGCGCCTATTGCACATATCCGTGCATACATCCTCGAACTACAACATAAATACATTTGTCCAGAATTCTTTAGAGACGCCTCAAAGTCCAATACTTCTGTGTCTTATGCAGCCGTTGGTCCATCCTTTTCGGATTCCGGTATTCTGCACCCTGATTCAAGTATCTTAAACACATTAAACAATTAAAACTACATAAGGCAGTTATATACACCGATTCTCTAAGCGTGGTAACAGCCCTCAAAACTCTCAAAAAACACAAAAACCCAGTCCTCATCTCCCTCTACACACTCCTATGCACGGTCTACGCTCTTAAACAGCGTGTCGTAGTGTGCTGGGTGCCAGGCCACCGCGAGATTCAAGGCAACGTGTTGGCGGACCAGCTAGCTGCATCCGCCCACGAAAGCAGTCCTAATACATCCATAGCCATCCCTGCACTAGACTTAAAACCCTTCCTCAAAAGGAAGCTCAGGGCCTTTTGGCAGAGTACATGGGATAGGCATAAACGAAATAAGCTACACGTCATCAAGCCACGTCTTGGCATCTGGTCACCGGTATCGAAGTCGCGTCACACTGAAGTCACACTTTGCAGAATTAGAATAGGACATACATATAGTACACACGCACACCTTTTGTCCGGTGGTGACCCACCCATGTGTGAAAAATGCGGTGCGCCACTTACTGTCCTGCACACCCTGCTTCAATGCACGCATCTAGATGATAACAGAGAAAAACATTTCCCATCATACCGCCAACATCTTCCACTTCACCCTTCAAAGTTCATAGGCAGGGAACCTATTTTTAACCATGACTCACTCTTCCGTTATTTCAGAGACATACACAGTTTTAATGTTATTTACCCAGGGAACCGCAGCACGGCTTCTCCAGAGAGGCCGATACTGCGGTAGTTCTTTCAAAGAAACGCACTAGCCTCCATGCCTTTGGATACAAAGGAAGTGAGGAGGCACACGTGCTAGTCACCGCTTCTCACCTTCCGCAATTATGATTGCTCCTCACCCATTCAATAACCATAGACCATTCCATACTTCATCGCCATAATTTTACTGTATATATATATATATCTTTTACGCTTGTACAGAGCGCGTCTTTTTAAGGCCCCTTTACAGCTGTAAGGACCGAGTGGTGGTTCGTCACGTTTGCGAGTGCGTGGCTCAACGGGACGGGCGACAAGAGAATACGCACGAATGAGTTTCGATCAACATTTATAGGGACAAGGTATGCTAAGGACGATGACGAAAAACAAGCACGGAGATAAACACACATAAATTAATCTGAAAGTCTTAACCGCGGAATGTCCGTTCAAGGTAGCAAGAAAACGAAGTCTCACGACTCGTAGACGACGTTGCCTTGACGAGGGTCAATCCACATGCGGCGACGAGTGTCGTTGAAGGCAAGCCCAGGCACGCAGGTGACACGTCACAAGACAAGGCCTCCGGAAGGCCTCCCGTTTAATCACGGCCTTGCGCCGTCCCAGGTGGCGACGGTGTTCTGGAACGCGTGACGCCTGCCCGCCGACACAGCAGGAGCCGCGCCCTGTACCGGTAGCCTCAGGCAGGCAGCTCGGCTCCCCAGGTCTCACCGAGAACAGGCAGGAGGAGCTCCCCGGACAGCGCCCTGGTCCGGCACGTCCTCGCTGGAGCCACCGCCAACGCCCGAACCACCAGGCAAGCACCAGTCCTCGCTGAACACGGCCACGACGACCTTCTCGGACATCGCCCTGGTCCGGCGTGTCCTTCGGCTAGCTTCGCTCAGCCCTCTGCGCGTTCCACACGCGCCTATCTTCTTTTTCGTCTTCTTTTCTCTTCCTTTCTTTTCTCGTGCCGCCGCCGCGCATGCCACCTGCCTCTGGCTCGCCTTCATGTCGCCGTCGTCTTCATTCTCACAAACATTTCAAAATTCCACCAAAAGTTCACAAACATAAATTCCTTCCACAAATTCCCTCTATTCACTACAACAGCCATCCTACATCATGACAATGCAAATCACTGACAAGCCTAAACATCCCATCATTAGTAATGGCGCTCTTTGGCCATCAGTGGCCCTTGCGCCATAAAATCCCATACATCATCATTTAAGGAAAAAGGAAACTCCACGGGAGCACATTATGCAGGAATTCCTAGCGGTACAAGAAAAATATGACAAACATTCTGAATATTACACTGATGGTTCAAAAACACAAGAACACACAGGAAGTGCCGTTGTATCAAAACACTTAGAATCCTCCATCAGACTGCCGCAGTTTGTGTCTGTCTTTACAGCGGAAGTATATGCTCTTTTTATTGCTCTAGAAGAAATTCTAGCTAGAAACCACAAAAAGGCAGTAGTATACTCTGACTCCCTTAGCCATTAAAGGCCCTACATACAAAATCAGAAAGCGAAGGGCTTCTCGGGGACAATTTACAGATGATGGAAACAGCTGAGAAAAATGGCAAGACAATCCGTCTAGTATGGGTGCCGAGCCACGTTGGCATCCAAGGAAACGAAAACGCAGACAGAGTAGCAGCAATGGCAGTTCACAGTAGAGTAACAAAATTAAATATACCATTCAGAGACTGTTTTAACAGATGCCGGACATCCTTCAGGGCGAAATGGCAAAAAGAGTGGCGGTCTCAAGTGCATAACAAGCTTCAAACTATCAAGCCTATTTTACAAGAATGGAAGTCATGCTGTCACCAAAAGCGCTTCATCGAAGTAGTACTATGTCGCCTGCGGATAGGTCATACTCACCTAACCCACAATTTTCTACTGCCAGCCGCAATGCCAGCATTGCAAGGAACCTCTGACCGTAAATCATGTCTTAATAACATGTCCACTTTTCGAAAAAAGAAGACACGATTGTTTTAATGAAATCTACAAAACACGAACACCTCTCCATCCAATCTTATTGCTATCAGAAAATGCAATCATTCCCATAGAGGACGTTCTTGGGTTTCTTGAGGCTACAGGTCTTTTAAACAAAATGTAAATGAAAGTTTGTTTTATGCTCCTAACTTAAACCTATTAAAATTCACCTAGTGTCTGGCGCATCATAGCCATTGCTGCTTTTGCGCCATAAACCCCACATAACTAACTAACGAATCCGAAAGATAGACGGCAGTTTCTCTCCGTTTACTGTAGCCTTACTCACAACCCCTGCCGTACAGACAAGTATCGAATAACAGGCAAATATTCTAGGTGAATTTTTTTGTACTGTTTCCAGTTCGTCACATTACACACAATCATTTCTGAAACATAAACATACAGCCGAAAAACAAAGGCTTCCAACAAGCGGCAATACAAACGGACCCTACAACTGCTTAATTACTTTTTGAAGAAATCCACTCTGTATTGGCTGCAGGTAAGCAGACTGCACCCGGACCTGATGACATACACTATCAAATGAAAGCCCATCTCTCCGAACCTGCCACAAGAACACTTTCGGCTTTCTTTAACAAAGTGTGGATATCTGGAAAGTTACCTGAAGCCTGGAAGAAGGCCATTATCGTAGCTTTTTTCACACCGGGAAAGCCACCAACAGATCCTAGTAGCTACAGACCTATAGCTCTCACCAGCTGTCTAGCAAAGTCCTTTGAAAGTGTTCTTAATATTGGGCTGCCATTCGTGTTAGAATCCTGCAAACTTCTCGACATTCATCAGTGTGGTTTTAAAAAAGCATGCTGCACAATCAACCACCTAGTACGCCTCGAAAATACTGTCCGTGAAGCGTTTGTACACAAACAAAACTGTCTGGCCGTCTTTTTTGATCTAGAAAGGGCATACGACACCACTTGGAGGTTCGGAATCCTCCAAGGCCTGGCTGAGCTAGGAATCCATGGCAGGATGTTGAACTGCCTGAAAGACTTCCTCGCTAACCGTTCATTCCATGCGCGCAAGGCTCGACATTATCGAAACATTTCACGCAGAAAAATGGAGTACCGCAAGGATGCATTTTAAGCACAACACTATTTGTCGTGAAAATGACCTCGATCAGCAAAGTAATACCGAAGTCAATCATGTATTCACTCTACGTAGACGACCTCCAGATAGCTAGCACATCCTGCAACACATCAACATGCGAAAGACAGGTACAGTTCACAATTAACAAACTGACAACATGAGCAGACAGAAATGGTTTCCGCTTTTCTGCGCAAAAAACAGTGGCAATTTTTTTTTCTCTCTCAAACGAGGCATACAGACAGACCCTACCTTACACCTAAACCAAACTGAATTACCAGTGAAGAAAGAACACAAGTTCCTGGGTTTAATTTTTGAGAAGAAGTTGACATTTCTTCCACACATAAATGCGCTGAAGAAAAAACATCCCAATCTCCCAACATACTAAAAGTGCTGTCCCGCAAACACTGGGGTTCAGATATGGCAAGCCTGTTTGGTACGATCCTGTTTAGATTACGGCAGCATTGTATATGGGCCAGCGAGACAATCATATCTGAAACGACTGGATCCGGTACACAATCTCCGTCTGCGCCTCTCAACTGGTGCATGTAGAACTTCACCCATAAACAGTCTCTATGTAGAAACCAATGAGCCACCATTGGCAGACAGAAGAACCATGCTCACATACTCATATGTTCTAAAGATTCGCTCAATGCCGAACCACCTCTGTCACCCTATAATAAATCACTGCCATCTAGAACACTATTTATCAACAAACCCCAGACAGTAAGGCCGCTCATTCTTCGCTTTTAAGAGATGTGCCGAGAGGTAAATATACAGGGCACATTGCCTAAGATCGCAGAGAGACCCAATGCGCTCCCACCTTGGTACTGTCCACCCTCTGTATGTGACTTCACGCTGACACAATTTCAAAAAACGCAAACACCCCACGAGCATATATTACAGGAATTCCTAGCACTTCAAGAAAAATATGAAAAATGCACAGCACTTTACTCCGACGATTCTAAATCCATACGGTACGTTGGAAGTTCCGTAGTACAAAATCAATGGGAAAAGACCGTTCGACTGCTCCAGTGCGCATCCGTCTTCACCGCAGAAAGCTATGCAATCTCAGTCGCTATAAAAAAATAACGAATGAAAATATCGAGAACAGTGTAATTTACACAGACTCATTGAGTGCACTAACAGCACTTCATCCCAGAAACGCGTGTATGCCAATAATAGGCGAAATCCTACACAACATAATAACAGTTATAAGACAAGGACGTAACATAAAGCTTTGCTGGGTGCCGAGCCATGTCGGAATCTGTGGAAATCAGATGGCAGATTAATGTGCAGCACAAGCACGGCATAAAGAAATCAACAATCTCAGCATCCCCTACAAAGACGTCATAAAATCAGTGCGCCACAAACTCAGAAATAAATGGCAGTCTAGATGGGAGTTAGAAGTAAATAATAAGCTCCACCTTGTAAAGTCCACTATAGAAGAATGGAAGTCATGCTCACACCAAGAACGTTTCACAGAAGTTATATTATGTCGCTTACGCATTGGCCACACACATCTCACATATAATTTTTTACTAGCAAAAGAAGACAAACCTCTCTGCGAGACATGCAGATGCGAGCTCTCAGTGAATCACATTTTACTGTCATGTACTAAATTGGAAGAACTAAAAAAACATTTTAACGTACTTTATAGTGAATATGTACCCCTTCACCCTGCACTGCTCTTAAGCGAGGACGCGTTAGTCGATAAATCGCACGTTTTAGCTTCCTCAGAGAAGCAGGCATTTTAAACAGACTATAAATTCATACCCTACGCCGTCTAAATATAGTGACACCTCGTTAAGCTTCCCACTATTGAGAAGAAGATCGAGGTATTTTTAACCTGTTGGTATCCTCGGGGCCCTTGCCTAGACAAGGCCTCGGCGAGCTATTCCAACATTTTAAGAGAACAATACCATGCGTTTGGTGCATGATAGCCTAAGTTGCTTATGCACCATTAAAACCAACCAAACCACTCAATTATTGAGGACTCATTCACGGCCAGGCTGTTCTGCAACAGACAAGCTACTAGACGTCCACTGTCTTTTCGTTTGAAAGCAGTGGCAGAGGAAACGGGTGTGGCTCTTCTAGATAATGTCCTAATGGCCCCCACTTGGTTTCCACCGCTTTGGGAGTGGCAGACTATCCAGCGCGACATTTCTTTCATAGAAATATCAAAACGAGCACCTGAGACTCACGTACGTTCACACATCTTCGAGCTGCAGGACAAGTATTCATACGCAGAATTTTACACATACGCTTCTGAATCACTTGCTGGTGTTGCTTACGCAGCACTTAGACCATCGCTTTCTATGTCTGGTGCACCTAATCCACATAGAAGTATATTTACAGCGGAAGCATGCACGATTCTCACGGCGGTTCACTACACAAAGCAAATTTTTGTTAGGAAAGCAATTGTGTTAAGACTCATTGAGCGTCGTTACGGCTCTAATGAGCCTACGAAAACATAAGAACCCCAATAAGGTGCGTATTTGGGCCGGTTGGTACATGTTCAACGATACGAGAAACAGCGCGACACACGGGACAGTGAAAGAGACGGACCGACAGCCGTCTATAGAGAGAAGGCGGATGCCGCTGTCACAAGCAACTTCCAGGTCACGAATGCCAAACCTTCCAAGGTCAAGGCAACGGCGGCCAAACTTTGTGAAGAGGCTGGACTTCAGAAACTGGCGACGTCAGTGCGGTCGGCGAAGGGCTTGAACCTTTCGGTGTCCTTTTCGGCAAAAACGCATAAGCCGGAGATTCCCTTCCGCGTCATTGTGTCGGAACAGGGCACTTGGCAGCGCCTTGTGGGAAGGTTCTTGCAACGTTCCCTATCTGTCCTTGATGTAGAGGATCCCTGCCTCATCAGAAAGCCACAAGAAGTGTCTGACTATCTTCAGCAAGGGTGTCCTTCAAAAGTGAGCTTCTTTTCAGTAGATGTTAAGGACCTATACTATTCCTTGCCGTTGGACCAGGTCTGCGCAGAGGTGAGCGAATGCATCGACCGCTATGGGAGCGTTAGGTTTCAGGACTCGTGTGGAATCAGCGTCAGGAACTTTTTAGAAACGCTGAGCTTTTATTTACGTTCCACATTTATAAAGCATGATGACAAACTTTATATTCAAAAAGAAGGTGTTTGCATAGGTTCGTGCCTCGCGCCGATCCTAAGTAATATTCTTTTAGCCAAATATGACAGATCCCTCATGGAATGCCTGCATCAGACGACCGCTGTAAAAGTGTTTAGATTCGTGGACGACTTTTTGATATTTTACAGGTCTAACCACTCTGACACACAGCAATGTGCTGATCGAATTGTTGAAGTGTTTCGCTCTTACATGAACAAACTGCAACTAACCACTGAATTTCCCACTGGTAACAGACTTCGGTTTCTTGACCTTGAAATGTTTTTATCTGACCACGTGTGCTGGCAGTATGCCCCCCGCTCCAAGAAAAGCTTGTTGCCTTACAGTTCTTCGCATTCTAAACTTGTCAAGCAAGCGATTGCAAAATCTTGTCTAGGGGCAGCGTTGACGCGATCATGCCATCACACTATGTGCACTAGCTTTGACTCGCAGGTGCGCAGACTGCGCATGGCAGGCTACCCGGACAACCTACTGTGTTCCATTGCCGAAGGTCTTCTAGAAGGCTTAAAACAGCCAAAAAAACTGATTAGTCGTCAGGAAAAGAGCCCACTTTCAAAAACAGCGGTAAGTCCATATTTGCATAGGGTGTCTCATTGTTTAAAAAAAGTAGCACAAAAAGCAGGCATCAAAGTTGTCTTTTCAGCAAAAAATAAGTTCTCTGGTATGTGCAATAAGGTGAACAGAGAAGACAGAGGGCCTCGCGTGTGTGATAATAAACACGCCAAAAAGTTTGTTGAATGCTGTCATAACGCGGTATACGAAATCCCCCTCTCATGCGGTCGCTGCTACATCGGCCAAACTGGTCGGTGTGTTAATGACCGCCTCAGGGAACATCGCAATCTAACGCGGGGTTCTGTGGGCAGCCACCTAGCTGCGCACAGCTCCGTATGCGGCTGTCATCCAATGTTCGATCAATGTAAGACACTTCGGCGATACAGGGATCAACGAGCACGTGAGATTTATGACGCATTTTGCATTGACAAAAAAGGTGATATGTGCGTGAGGGTGCCTTCGTTAGCGCTCCTCACCAGGGAAATTGCCTATCTGTCTAGTGGATGATGGTTTTATTATTTTTTTCAGAAGCTTTCATAGAATTCGTGAACAAAGTTCCACGTCACTGCTCTCCTCTCCTTCCTTTCACGGTGCATGTGCTATATATACCCCCATGTACGGAATAAAACCTTGGTTGTAAGTCAGCGCTTGGTCCGTCTCTTTCACTGTCCCGTGTGTCGCGCTGTTTCTCGTATCGTTGAATAAGAACCCCATCTGCAATGAATAATACTGCTTCCTATGCTCAGCATATATGGGCGGCCACGTCATTATACTATGCTAAAAACCTGGCCACAAAGGCATAAACGGCAATGTAGCTGCAGACGAAAGCGCCACCTCAGTAAACCTTCAATACGTAGACAAAAAACAGCTATCCTTCCCACAGACCTAAAGCCTTTTCTGCGTCAAGAGTTGCGAAAATGTTGGCAAATGAATTGGGACAGTGAAATGTCAAATAAGCTACACACAATCAAGCCAAGAATAGGGAACTGGATATTCGAGAAAGCAACAAGATATCAGGAATTACTTCTTTGCAGCTTAAGGATAGGACATACATATGAAACACACTCGTATCTCCTCAATGAAAATGATCCCCCGAGATGTGACGGGTGTGGCGACACCTTTAGAGTTCATGTTCTTATCCAGTGCCCCGAAATAGAAACCCAACGTAAAAAGTACTTTCATCTCGCATACCGTGAACACATCCCTCTTCATCCAGCATTTTTCATTAGAAGAAAAAAATTACACCATTTCCCACTAAAGGGGACCATGAGGGCGATGCGAAGCCGGAGCACTTGCACGATCGCGTTCCGTTGGCGTTCTTTGGGCATGCTACCGACCTCGCGTCGTGGAACGCGAAGAGGAACACTACGCGCGTCTTGTCTTCCCTATAGCCTGGCCGTTAATTCCCACTGGGCGAGCGGGGAACGCAGTGGGCAGGCGTGCAAGAGAGGCAGCGTAGGAGAGGAGAGAGAGAGGGAGGGGACGCGCATGCGCTGGTGCTCATCGCGGCGTTGCGCAGGAGAGAATTTCGGCATGTCTAGCCCGCGTTTCAGATGAATAGTGGAACGTGGAGGGGAGAGGGTAAAGAGAGGCGAAGTGGAGAGGGGGAGGGGAGAGGGAAAGTGGGGAGGAGACGTGGAGAGGGGAGTGGAGAGAGTGAGTGGAGAGGGTATGCGCATGCGCAGTAAGGGTGGTCACGCCGCACACCACCACCACCACCGGATTGAACTCCGCCACAAGATACTTCGCATCTAATAAACAAGCCACAAATAATCTGGCCTGGTCATTCGTAGTGCAGCCTCGCTTAGCAAGCTGAATCTTACTAAGCACAAGTTCTCATCTCCTGACATCACGTTCCCTCTCGAACACTAGTGCTTTCCATAGATTTTAGACTATCATCTCAATGTAATGGAGCTTTTATGCACATAGCTCACATCATTGGTCATTCTCACAGTTTTATTTCTGGGATGACTTCCGCAAATCCACAGCAACCTGTTTTAGGCCCTTATACAGCCACGTCGCATCTAACATTTGCAACTTATTCATCCATCGCACAGACTACACTGTAAACTCGCTACGACATGACATGACGCTCTTTGGCCGTAACTGGCCCTTGTGCCATTAAACACAACAGATCATCATTACGACAAACTGTGACCACTTGTGTCGTTCGGTGATATTCCAGTATCACCGGGCCCACACATCTCATTGAATACAGTGCGTGGTGTCATTTCAGAAGATGACCTTTTGAAGCTCTACTAGAGAGATGGCAAGACCAGAACGTTGTCAGAGTACAAAGAATAATGATCAGGCGTGACGACAAACAAATCCCGACCAAGCACATAATTACCTTTGGAACCAGTGACCTACCTTAGTCAAGTGAAACTGGCGATTGTAGGCTTCTCGTCCGACCGTACATACCTAATCCCCGTCATTGTTTCAGGTGCCAACGCTTCGGGCATGGGTCACAGAGCTGCAGGGGCCGTGCCACTTGCGAAAAATGTGCATCCAACGAGCACTCATCTGACACTTGCACTTCAGCAGCCCACTGTACGAACTGTGAAGGAGACCATCCCATCTCGCGATCCTGCCCCTCGTGGAAAAAACACAAGCAAATCATAGAGCTCAAATTCACAATGAACCTGTCCTTCCGCGAGGCACGTAAACGCTTCTCACTCCATAACCAGTCCAGTCCCTCCTTCGCTGATGTGACGCGCTGGGGCGCCTTTACACATCTTCCGGCGTCTGCAAGAGTCGCACGGAGTATGACTGCGGTCGCGCCAGCAGTTCCCTGGGCTGAAGCAGCCTGCTCTGCTCCGCCACCTACTAAAGAGTGCCAGCATGCTCCCCTTTCTGCCGTATTCAGGGCCACTGCAAGTGCAGCTATGCCCAAAGTTGCCACAGACGTGCCTGCTAAGCGGGCGCTAAACGTGCCGCTAAGCGGGCGCAGAAGAGGCAATGGATACAACTAGCACAACTCCGGTGTTTCAGACGCCGAAGTAACGGCGCAGCTCCTTGAAGCGCGCGAAAAAAAATCTGGCATTACAGGACATTGAAAGGCCTCGGTAACAAGGCAACACTAGTAGTTGAAGTTCTAAAATGTCATGTATCACCTTTTAAATCAACCGACCAATCTATACATGCATATTTGCCTCATTTTATTCGGTCATGGTTTTTATCGGTCATTGGAACTTTAGAGGGCTAACACATAATTCTGGTGATACAAAGGACATAATCAACAAGTTTTCACCACTCGCTGTCTGTCTGCAAGAAACAAGTCTAGGTCCAAAGGACACTCAATTCTTCAAAGGTTTTACTGTAATCCGCAAACACCGCGAACACTATAGCCGACTATCGGGTGGAGTCGCCATAATTGTACATGGCGGCACCCTTAGCCTAGATATTAAATTAACTACATCTCTGGAGGCTGTTGCTATCAGTTTTAGAGCACACATTCATCTCCATTTGTTCACTGTATATTCTGCCTCATCAACATATGCGAACGCGAGGGCCTAAAAGCACAATTGTCAAAACCGCTCGTATTAGTCTGATTTTAACGCTCATTGTACTCTCTGAGGTAGTGAAAAAATGGACCAGAGAAGACAAGTCATTGAAGATTTATCCTATCAAACAACATAAGTCTTTTAACCTCCTGCGCACCAACATATTTCTCACCGAGCTTCCGTAAATTAATTCGCCTTGATTCAGCGTTTTGCTCAACGTCTCTTTTTAGTGATTTTACCTGCGAAGTTCTCGACACTTCCTATGGAAGCGATCATCTATCTACCCGCCATCATCAAAATATCTCCCACACTACCCATCATCAACGCTAAACGACGTCGCTGGTTATTACAGCACGTCGACTGGAGTCTGCTTATGGATAACGCTAAGCTAGAAAACGGGGTTCCGGTAAATCCCAGCATCGATGAGACAAATGAAAAACTAACCACACTGTTGATACCAGCAGCAGAGGTATCGATACCACAATCATCTAGCCACGTGCGAAAGAGACTGAAGCCGTGGTGGACACTGGAGTGAGCGGAAGCAAAAATGCTAGAAAATAAAGCATGGGGTACCTTGAGAAGTACCCAACTTTTAAAAACTCTTCTTAACTGTTAGCAGGCGAAAGCCAAAGTGCGATATATTCGGATGCAAGCCGAGAAATCGTCATGGCAGAAATATGCGTCCTCTGTTAATTCTACAGATGCATCCGAAAAAGTTTGGGAACAGTTGAGGAAGTTTAGGGGGTGACTATTCATCTTACATAATACCCTTACTTACAAGTGCAGGCACTCAGACATCAATACAAGAACAACCAGACATACTGGGGGAGCACATTTACAGTGTTTCAAGTTCAGCTAACTATTCTGAAGCATTCCTGCAATACAAACAGACGGCCGAAAAACAGAGACTACCCACCACAGGTTTTTCACACGCAGTTTGCAATAGCCCTCCTACATTACATAAGCCCAACAGAGTACTGTCGAATGGTAAAAAAAAACGGCGGTGGGTCCGAATCGAATTCAATATTCAATGCTGGCACACCTTTCACAAGAATGAACACATGCCATCCTTCATTTTTTCAGTAGAATATGGGAATCCGGCAAGATGCCAAAACAATAGAAAATGCAATAGTAGTTCGGTTCCTAAAGTCCGGTAAACTTCACACAGCCCCCAGTAGCTGTAGAGCGATTGCTTTGACAAGTTGCTTGGTGAAATCGTACGAAAGCATCACAAATATTCGGCTGTCATTTATACTTGATTCCAGAAACCTCCTACATTCTCATCAATGTGGATAGAGAAAGGTTTGTTCAACAACTGACCATCTTGTACGGCTTGGACATCAAGTATGAGAGGCATTTCTGTACAAGCAGCACTGTCTTGCGTTTTTCTTTGATTTGGAGAAGGCTTGCGATACCACATGGAGGTATGGAATTTTAGGAGACCTTACTTACTTAGGAGTTCGTGGTAAAATGCTGAACTGTCTGGCCGATTTCATAAGCAATTGAATGTTTCAGGTACGTCTGGGCACAGTACTGTCTCCGTCATTTGTCCATTAAAACGGAGTGTCACGAGGTCGCATCCGTAACGCAACTCTCTTCATAGTCAAAATGAATTCCGTCAAGAAAGCCCGCAGTTATGCACTCTATATATGTGGTTGACCTTCAAGTAGCCTATCGTGCCTCGAACTTATCGACCTGCGAGAGCCAACTTCAAATCGCAGTGAACAAACTGACGCAATGGGCTCAGCAAAACTGTTTGCGCTTCTCTACACAAAACGCTGTGGCTGTCCTGTTTACGCAAAAAAATGGGGTTATTTTCTGACCAAGTTCTCGAATTATACGACACTACGGTGTCAGAAAACAAGAACACAATGTTTAACACGAGAGTGTTTTATGCCGGGGTCCACCAAGATTTCAGCGACGTATTTCCGTCACGGATATGACGTTCATAAAGTGGACGCTAACGGATAAGAAAGAAAAAACTATAAGGAAAAGTTCCGCGACCGGGCATCGAACATACAACCTCTCGGTCGGCGATTATAAGCGCCCGCTCGCTACCGACTAAGCCACCGAGGCAGATGCGCGACATTCCACAAACGCGCCTTGTATCAACATTCCCGCACGGTGCTCTCTGTAGGCGGGGTGGGTGGTGCCGTCTGTGAGCGGTGAAGGGAATTATTGCAGCATCACACTTAGCCTATATAAAAATATTCGGCGACGCAGTTACTGCGTGTCCTCCTAGAAACCTGCCGGCGCTCACTTTCGGAGGCCATGGTTAAAGCGTCCCTATACCAGCGAAAAACACTGGCCGCGTGAGCATCGGGGAGTAGCCCTACACGCAGTTAAATCATTTGCCTTTCGCTTCGTATTAGCGTGTGACGGCTCGTTGTCGGAGTAGTGCAGCTTCCACATGCCCCAACGGTGTTTCTCCGCCGCCGACTGCTTCCAGTGCGACAGCACCGACTGATAAAACTGATGCAATAAACGCTGCAGAAAGGCAGCGATGTCGATGGGCGAATGCCATGCCTTGGTGGAGCGAGACAGAGCACAGCGGGACGTGGAACGCCTGCACGCGTTCGCGGCTCAAGCTACGAACCTGTGCAGTATGGTAGTGTATGCATGAGCACAGGCGTAGGTTACACTATTACTCTGGAGCGCACACCGTGTCACTTCTCTCCTTAGTGTTTATGTGGTTGTTCATGTGTGGTATACACGATACGCTATGTCCAGGTATATGTTAACAACTTGAGCTACCACAACGGTTAAATCATGATCGTGCGCGTTAGTCGTCACGATGAAGATGTGTCACTGGGCGTCAACGTGTGTGCATCCGCGTCAAACGGTGCTATAGCTGCCAAACACCGATAGACATTGTACAAGCTCTCATATATGACTATACAATAAGCACCACTTCTGTGAAGGCACGTTTCACTTTCGTGTTATACCGTTTCCTGTGTCGGAGGGATCAGCCATGTTTTTTTAGAAATCACATTCGACCAAAAACTTCACTTTCTGGCCCACACAAACTAAAACTTAAGGCGAATAGAGCACTGAACCCTCTAAAAATGTGATCACATAAGCCATGAGGTTCCGATCAGTGATACCTACTGCGTATTTACCGTTCTGTTGTATGCAGCATCTAAGATATGGTTGTATAGCTTACTGGTCAGCACGAGAGTGCTACATTAGGCGTTTTGAGCCTATACATAATCTTGGTCTGCGTTTGTCCAGAGGCGCTTGCAGGACATCGCCAGTGCAGAGTCTATATGTAGCCTATAACGAACCTTCTCTCTATCAGCGAACAGTATTGTTAACCTGCGCTACGTTTTAAGGACAAGGTCGTAACCCCAGCATATATGTCGAGACATTAGCACCTCATGCAACTGACGGTTACACTATCCAAACAAACCACAGTCAATTAAACCACTGATTCTACGGTTTGAAGAACATTGCCGCATATATGGTATTTCTGATGAAACACTCATTGTCGCTGCTGGGTGTTATTACGTCCGGCGCTGGCATGGGTAAAGGTGGTGATTCGGTGGTTATCAAGGGTTCCCCACAAATGTTTTCAGTTTTCAAGAAGCAACTGGCTTTTTAAGTAAACTGTAAACATGTGCAACCTTAAGTAATCAGTACTTAACAACTAAAAACTGACGCAGCATTGCCTCAGTTGCTTTAGCGCCAGTAAACCTAGGTAACCAACCAAACGTTCTTAGAACCTGTTCCTATAACTTTCCGTGTTCGTCGAAAAACATCTTGCTTTTTGCCCAACATAGCCGTGGTCGCTTTTGCGCCAGAAAACCCGACAGAACAACTTGTTTGTATGCGTCTGACACGGCGCCTATAGACACGGCTTCGTAGATCAATCAAGCCTCTCTTGCTGTTTTTCTTTTCTTGCGCTTTTGCGCCCATTCAACTGAACAAAGGATACATCTAAATGTAAAAACATACATTCACCATTACCTAGCCCACTGCCCCGCAGTTAGAACTGTCACATAACCATTCGCTCCCTTCTATACTTGTTCATGCGTCAGCACGGGTGCACAGATAGAGGCCTAATATGCAGTATTAATAACCCCCATTAGGATCTGCACCTAACGAGTCATGACTTCTGCGCAAGTCATCGAGCGCATTTCCTGGGGTTTCTTGGCGCGTTCCTCGCCGTAACAGTCCAGCACGAGTTCGCTATACTGAGTTGCCGATCGAGCGGCCGCAGGTGTCCCGCGCGTTTATCAAAATACTTTACGAGCACTTGCACGCGACACCTGCGGCTGCCACCGGGTAGCCCGTTCTTTCCGGAACGCGTTTGTCCCAACCCTTTTGCCACACGTCTGCGTTGTTGTCGCTAGCTCCTTTCGAGGACCGCATTCACGATACATGAGGTATTCGCAAATCTATAACATAGTCCTCACTTGGGAGCACATCCACCTGATGACGCCTAGTGTGTGTCGTCCGCGTGGGAACAACAACTGCTGGTCTCCCTCACGGCCAGAATGGCTATGAGCATGAGTGCTCAGACACTTCGAATTCCGCATCTCAAGTAACCTGGAAAACAGCGTTCCGACGCAGTGCCTTCAGACAGGTAAGTGTGCGCACCCCGCCGTTCTTTAGTTATTTCATTTACATTTTCTTTTCATGTTCCTTTTGTTCGTTATGGGTACAGGAGGAGGTCCGCAATTTAAAAACTGAGAGGGAGAACTTCGACAAGTAAACAATACGATAGTAATGAATAGCAACAAAGTACTTAAGTATATATAGAATATGAACATCTACTGGAATACCGACAAATCAAGTATGCATTGTGAAAGGAAATTTTGATACTTTTTAAGAGGAAACTGAAAGGCAACGAAATAGAAATGGTTAAATATTAAAAAGCTAAATATCAGCAAATTCGAAAGCGCTGTAAGCAAGAATGCGTTGTATATTGAAAAAGAGTAATGCATCCGTTGCGAGCAGTGTCGTTAGCAAATGCTTCGTCATTATCACTTTCGCATTATGAATGCGGCACAAGTAAGGGTGCGTACTTTTTAAACGACACAAGAAAAACAATTCGAGCTGAAGTTTATCGCCGCATTAGAAAAGACGGAGAGAATTCGAATTTTTTTAACGTCTTCCCTATGCTAATCCGCCTTTGGGCGCGGACAGCTAACAAAGCTTCATTTCCGCGAACAACATCAGGATAAATCTGCATTTTAATTGTGGTTTATCATTTTTGTACAAAAGCAGGCCCCACTGTTTCGTACTTCTCGTCTGATTGTGGTGGCGATGCAATTATTTTTTTGTAGTGCTTGTTTTGCTAGGATCTCTTAGGAGATAAATCTTGAGACTCGCCACTGAGTAGTAGTGGTTGGAACAACTTTAGGATTTTAGATTTACTGTGGATGATTTTATTTCTCCTTAATTCGTTCCTGCTTTTACAGAAGCTTAAGGGGAAACGTATCTTGAAGTGTTATGTGCGCTTACCTGGAAACGTTTACAGTACTGGTAGCTGTTTTGGCACGTATGTATCCCTTGGATTTTTCTCTCGTACAGACGAATGAAAAGCGAAGCACTGCTCACAGAAACTATGTTTAGGCGTATTGATGTTTCCCCGTATCCATAACCATTTACTATGAAATATTACTGTAAGCTTTCCATGGCACGAATCAATTACCTTTTACAAAATATTGTTAGAGAGAAAGTTTAGGTAGAAATCGAAACGACATGTCTGCTTGGTTTTAGCGTCAGATTCGCGGCTAATAGCGCACGCGCAATTCGCTCTGGGGTATCTTCGAAAAATGCTTTTCGTGAAAGCACTTGCAAGTATAGTATCGACAGGTCATAATAAACGAATGATCCTAGCATGCACCATGAACCATATAGTAACCTATAAATATTAGATGTCTCATTTATTCTCTAACAACATAGCGAATTTTGATGGCCACATTTAGAATGCCACACTTAAGGACGCTGTTCAAGAGATGCACCCCGTTGTAACACAGATGATTTTCCTGTGACACATTTTTTCGCTTCCGTCAAGTTCTACCTGACCGATATTTCGTATGTCGCCGAACGTTCAAAGCAACAGAACACGAGGAAAGCATACGGCAAGGTATTTGTATATTTTGAAACGTGGAATCTTTAGCTCACTAGAATGCCTGAGTACATTTCTCGCTTTGTTTATTTACCTTGCCATTCACTGTTCGTCAGCACTAAAACACTTTAATCGCACAGTCGTGTGTAGCGACACCACGGACCCGAGCTAACGGGGGGTTTCGACCCCTCCCACGCCTAGCCGTGCGTGGCTTTGCCGTGCCCGGGGAAAAGGGGATCCTGGGGGGTTGAGCCGACGCCGGGTGATTGGACCTTTAAGGCCCCCCGGCAGACGCAACACACCCCTTTGGCCCCGGCTTCACGTAGACGGCACCCCTGGGCTGACCCACCCAGGGGAAATCGGCAGTCGCCTTTTCCTGCCTCTCCCCTCACATCTTCGTCTTTTCTCTTACTTTAAATCTTTCCTGTCCTCTACTCTCTTCCATTGACTTCCGTGTTTCCTGGCGGCAAGGGTTAACCCTGTGTGGTTATCCTACCTTGGATACACCATATTCGGTTATAGTGGTGGCGTACAGCTGGCGCCTGCAGGGCCTGTGCTTACAGACCCTGCAGCGTCCCCTTGTAGGACTCCATGGTGGGTGGCTGGCGCTGCTGCCGAAATATAAACATTTACATATGGCTAGTTCCTTCCCCCCACTCCCTGATCGCCCTCACAAAAGGGGGCGCACCGACGAAGTCTTCCAGTTTTTTGGTCACCAGAGAGTATCTTTCCCCCGATTCCATGTTATCCACGCTGACACACCCGGCAAACCAGTGCGAACACTTTCACCTTTTCTAGTTTCGAAGTCTTTGACCGAAATCTTTGGCCCAGGATATAAAGTATCGAGAATGGCAAGTGGTGACCTCCTCTTGGAGCTCCGCGACCAGAAACATTATGAGAGACTGCCTAATCTAGCGAAATTTGGAGATACCAACTTAATAGTAACCCCACACCGAACCATGAATACCACCCGTGGCGTTGTTTCAGATGATGACTTGTTAGGGCTGACGGAGGCTGAACTCCTGGAGGGTTTCAGCGAACAGAATGTCATCAACGTGAAACGAATTAGGATAAGGCGCGATGGCAAAGAAGTCCAGACTAAGCACCTGATACTTACTTTCAATTCAAGTGTACTGCCCGACTCCATCGAGGCTGGGTACATCAAGCTTCGAGTGAGGCCATATATACCAAACCCTCTCCGATGTTTCAAATGCCAGCGGTTCGGCCACAGTTCACAGAACTGCCGAGGCTGCCTAACTTGCGCGAAATGCAGTGCTGAAGAACACACATCTGATGCCTGTGAAAACTCTCTTCTCTGTGCGAACTGTAATGGGGAGCATGCCGCATACTCACGGTCATGCCCATGCTGGAAAAAAGAAAAGGAAATTGTCACAATCAAAGTAAAACAAAACATTTCATTTAAGGAGGCACGAAGGCAGGTGTCCTACCTACCAGAAACCAGCTTTGCCGAAGTGGCGCGTCAGGGGGCAGCGCCACGACGGCCTCCGGCGGCTGTCCGGCACACGCGTAGTGAGCCGGCGGTGACGCCACCCGCCCCCTCGGCGGTTGCAGCCAGTGCTGCTCCGCCATCCAAGAAGGACCCACCAACCTCCGGGCTGGGGGGCGCGAAGGTCTCGTCTCTTGAGGCGAGGCCCTCAAAACAAACGCTGCGCTCGCAAGAGCGCGTGTCCAGCGCCTCGCAAGATGCAATGGACACAACACCGAGCGTGAGGGCGCAGCCAGCGCCTAAGGATCGGCGCGACTCCGTTGACCGATCCAAAAAAGAAAAATCTCGTGTCACGGCCCCTGGAAAAGGACCGTGAGCTAATTTTCCATCCTTGAGCACATAGCACAAAACACATCTAAAATGGACACACAGATCTTACAGTGGAATGTAAGAGGACTTCTCCATAATCTTGATGATATCAGAGAACTTCTTAATAAACATACTCCAAAGGTGCTGTGTGTTCAGGAAACACATCTCAAGTCCACACAAACAAACTTTCTAAAGCAATATGCCATCTTCCGTAAAGACCGTGATGACGCTGCCGCCTCGTCGGGCGGTGTCGCTATAATAGTTGATAAAGGTGTTGCCTGTAAGCAATTAAATCTCCGAACTTCTCTTGAGGCAGTTGCTGTCCGAGCAGTGCTGTTCGGTAAGCTATTAACAATTACTTCTATTTACATTCCTCCGTGCTATCAACTTTCGAAGACACAATTTCAAAGCTTCATTGATGAACTTCCTCCGCCATATATAGTCGTTGGTGATCTAAACGCACATAATCCCCTATGGGGCGACCCCCGTTTGGATGCGCGAGGACGCCTAATAGAACACTTTCTGTTTTCGTCAGGCGCATGTTTACTGAACAAAAAAGAACCAACGTATTATAGCACTACACACAACACATACTCTTCTGTAGACCTAAGTATTGTCTCGAGTACACTAATTCCATATCTGGAGTGGTCCGTTCTCAAGAACCCCTTTGGGAGTGACCACTTCCCGATTATGTTGAAGTTAACAAAAGAAGATACATGCTCGCCTGACTTTCCTCGTTGGAACACCAAGTCAGCCAACTGGGAACTGTTCCGAGAAAACACATTTTTAGACGGAGATGACATTGCTGATTTTAATATAGACGATGCTGTGGCATACCTAACAGGTTTTATTATTGACGCTGCAGTGAAATGTATTAAGCAAACTAACGGAATGACTAATAAGCGTCGCATCCCATGGTGGAACGACGATTGTCGGAAAGCGCGCAATAGTCAAAATAAAGCTTGGAGATTACTCCGAAATTACCCAACGGCTGAAAACCTCGTCAATTTCAAACAGGTTAAGTCACAAGCCAGAAGAACGCGTCGTCTTGCAAAGAAAGAAAGTTGGAATAGGTACATCTCCGGTATAAATTCTTACACCGACGAAACGAAGGTTTGGAATAGGGTGAACAAGTTAATGGGTCGGGAGTCACACCCCCTACCCTTGGTAAGTAGCCGAGGTGAGGGCCTGGAGGAGCAGGCGGACTGCCTAGGCGAACACTTTGAATACGTCTCAAGTGCATCACACTATACAGAAACGTTCTTAAGATTCAAAGAACGCGAAGAGCGGCAGCCCCTTAAGTGTAAACGTCCATCCAGTGAGGCTTACAACTGCCCATTTACATTAGCTGAACTTAAGGCATCTCTTGCATGCTGCAACAACTCGGCGCCAGGTGGCGATCGCATAATGTACGAAATGATCAAGTATCTTCACCCCGAAACACTAAAAACACTCCTAACTCTCTACAATACCATGTGGGCAGCTGGGTATATTCCATTGTTATGGAAAGAAGCGATAGTCATCCCGGTACTTAAGCAAGGCAAAGACCCGTCCTTAGCTGCCAGCTACAGGCCAATAGCGTTAACAAGCTGTCTATGCAAACTATATGAGAAAATGTTAAACCGGCGCTTAATCCACTTTCTAGAAAGTAACAGTATACTAGACCCCCTTCAGTGTGGTTTCAGAGAGGGGAGGTCGACAATAGACCACCTCGTTCGCATAGAGACATACATTAGAGATGCATTTATTCATAGGCAGTTTGTACTTTCGGTATTCCTAGACTTAGAGAAAGCGTACGATACCACATGGCGATTCGGGATTCTACGCGACCTTGCCGCCATGGGCATCCATGGGAACATGTTAAACACAATTGAAAGTTATCTGTCTAACCGAACCTTTCGCGTAAAAGTGGGAAATGCTCTCTCTAGACCATTCACCCAAGAGACTGGTGTTCCGCAAGGGGGCGTGCTTAGTTGCACACTCTTTCTTGTAAAAATGAACTCTCTGCAGTCAGTAATTCCAAGCGCGATGTTTTATTCCGTGTATGTTGATGATGTGCAGATGAGTTTCAAATCATGCAATATGTCTATCTGCGAACGACAAGTGCAGCTTGGAATGAATAAATTCTCTAAATGGGCGGATGAGAATGGCTTTAAAATAAACACCCAGAAGAGTACTTGCGTACTTTTCTCCAACAAACGAGGGGTAATGCCACTACCAAGTATTGCGATCAAGGGAGACCAACTCTCTGTGAGCAGCGAGCATAAATTCCTGGGAACCACTTTAGATTCTAAGCTCACGTTTATACCCCATATTAAATATGTAAAAATGAAATGTCTGAAAGCGATGAACGTCCTAAAGCTTCTATCACGTACAACATGGGGTAGTGATCGAAAGTGCCTCTTGAAGTTGTACAAAAGTCTTGTCTGGTCGCGCCTTGATTATGCCTCTATAATTTATCATTCCGCAACGCCAAGTGCATTAAAAATCTTAGACCCCGTTCACCACCTGGGTATCCGACTTGCAACCGGTGCTTTCAGGACAAGTCCGATCCAGAGCCTCTATGTAGAGTCGAATCAGTGGTCACTTCACCTGCAGCGATCCTATAGTAGTTTCACATATTTTATAAAGGTACGCGCAAACATCAAACATCCTGCTTATTCAACTATAAACGATATGACCACTGCCACCCTCTTCCATAATCGACCTGCAGCGAGAAAGCCGTTCTCTTTGCGTGTGAGAACCTTAAGTGAGGAAATGGATGTTCCACTGCTAGAACTTTGTCCTATGCCCACAGCGAAACTTTTACCGCCGTGGCAGTGGCAGCTTATACATTGTGACACTTCATTTGTCGAGATCACTAAACACGCACCAGAAGCACATATTAAAATGCATTTCCGACAACTTCAGTCCGACTATTCATGCGTAGAGTTTTATACCGACGCTTCTAAGTCGCATGCAGGGGTGGCTTATGCAGCCGTCGGACCATCCCTCTCGGAATCCGGTGTACTGCACCCGGAAACAAGTATCTTTACGGCTGAGGGTTATGCACTATTGTCGGCTGTGAAGCATATACGGAGATCAAACATACAAAAATCAATTATATTTACAGACTCGTTAAGCGTCGTAAATGCATTAAGATCACTTTCTCGATTCAGAAACCCGGTAATAATTGAGCTGTATTCCGTTCTGTGTACAGCGTATATGTCCAACCAGCATGTTACTATTTGCTGGGTACCTGGCCATAGAAGCATCGAAGGCAATGTGTTAGCTGACCAAATGGCCACGTCAATTATATTGCGCGCTATTAACCCTACCGCTACTGTCCCTGCAGCAGATCTAAAACCCTTCCTACGCAAGAAACTGCGAAGCCACTGGCAACGATTGTGGGACACAGAAATAAATAATACGCTTCACTTGATTAAGCCGCAGTTAGGTTACTGGCCCTCCACTACGAGAACACGGCGAACTGACGTCCTATTCTGTCGCCTCAGAATAGGGCACACATATGGTACCCATAGCTTTCTGCTGACTGGCGATGAACCTCCTACATGTGGTAGATGTGGCGAGAGGCTGACCGTCCTCCACGTCCTCCTGCAGTGTCCGGAAGCTGAAAGAGAGAGAAAGAAATATTTTCGTTTAGCATACCGCTATCATCTTCCTCTACATCCTATTATGTTTCTCGGCGAAGAGCCGCTTTTTGACGCAAAATCAGTCCTTGGCTTTTTAAAAGATGTGGTATTGAATGTTTTTAGCCCAACAAGTTCATAGCGCATCCTCTGTCTAGAAGATGCCGCTGTGATAGCAGCTTTCAATGAGCCCATGCCTCCATGCCCTTGTTTTAAGGGCTCTGCCGAGGCACTAGTGCTCCACGCCAAGTTTTTATTTGATATTCGCATCATTTTTAATGAATTTTATGTCTACATAGCACACATCATTTGTTATTGCCATAATTTTACTCTATGTATATCTTACGCACTCACAGCGACTGTCTTTAGGCCCATTTACAGCCACGTCACATCTGTTTTATCCACACTGCGTAACGCACAGTTCATTATCATTGCTCTGGCGCTCTTTGGCCACATCTGGCCCTTGCGCCAATAAACTCCACTAATCAATCAATAATCGCACAGTCAACGTGCACGGACGTGCGCATCGGGCATTCGTGCTTCCTGGAATACGACTTAGTTTTTTACTCTTTGGATTATTCACTGCTGGCAGCACGCTTACGTGAATTCCCGTGACCATTTCCTTGTAAAACAGGCCATTCTGCTCACCTATTTTGCGCTAGCTTTTTTTCTTTCGCTATTAGTGTTGTTACGTCCGAGTGACTGCGGAGGTACATCGCACGGCATTTATCACCTGGGAACTAGCGATCACGCTACGCATGAAACATCGAATCAACGTGACTTCACCAAGACATCCATCATGAAGGCGCCACGCGTAAGTGAAAAAACCTCATTTCGTTGCTTATATTCTATTCATTTCTGGATGTTTCACATTTATTTCTGCTATATCCATAAGGTAAAACAGCCTCCAATATGAAGCCTTCGTCACTCACGATTTTCGCTGTGAAGCAGTTGTAACTCTTAGCCATCAATATCTACGCTTTAACCATTCTTGCGCACCTGCTGCCGTGGCACGTCAAGTGAACAGTGACGGCAGGGGTTCACGCTTTTGTGAAGATGGCATCTTTGTGACTGAGAGCGCTGTACTGCTGTTTACGTTAATCGCGTTATTTTTCATAAGGTTTCATTGCATCTTAATATTATTATTTCCACTTGACGTAACATAAAACATCGGTGTGCACGTCTTTGCCTTTTAATAACCGTTTGCAATTTAGTGCGACATCTTTATTTGTAATATTCCTTTAGTATAATTTGTAACACGGCTGCAACTACTTCAGCATCACCTATGAAAATTTTGTAATATGTTTGTTAGCAAGAATTTTGGCCCATGGTGAAACGAACATTTTCAAACTATTGCTCCGCGCGCATTATAGAATTTTTTAGGGAAATCAGAAATGTCACAAAGATACTAAGTCGGATAAAAATACTGTTCGCATTGCTACTATGAACGGGTATTCTTGAATACAATCGAGTGTCTTGGATTTTTGTGTTTGTGTAGCATTTGTTTGGGCAAACATAACTGTTGCAATTAGAGTGCAGCATTTAAGAGACAATTAGCAAGTGTCTAATCATCGGCCCTGACAACATCTTGGCTAAATTTTATGTTGTGTGTAGACATTTGGTTTGTGTGAATATTTTTGTTGTGTGAACTTTTCTGTTGAGTGGACACTTACTTTTGTTTTGAAGAAATAGGTCTAAATGGTGTTAGTGTCCTAGTCGCAAAGTTGTTTGCTTGTTCACTACTTTGCTGCGGCAACTATTATGCAAGAAAAGTGTAGTCGCTGGCGCCGCACATTCGTGCTAAGCTCTTCTTAATCACATTTAATAATTATTTTAATATTATATTACGTGTGTGCCCTTTACGAAAACAGGGACGCTCAAGTTGTCCATATAGCATACTGAACGACCTCCTGTGTCAATATCTGAGTGGCCCTTCTAGATGTACACTTCGCCGGAAGAAAGAGTAGTTAGGTCAATTAGCATGACATCAATAGTACAATGCCCTGTTGTTTAATTTCACGTGTAGCTTCCCGTAGCAGGAAAAAAATGTGACGTCACAAATGAAAGCGTTCCTAACCAGTGGAGGAAAGAACTTTTTTTCTTCGTGATCAGAACGCTAGAAATTAGGCTACGCGTATTTTATAGGACATGCTTCGAAATCCTTGAACACTTATGGGAAACTCTGGTCTGGAAAGTTGCAGGTAAACGCAGCTACCGTTAATTAATTAATCATTCATTGCTAATCAATGGCAGAAAATACCAAAGTAAGAAGCTGGAGCGCTGTGCACTTAATCATTGATATAGTGTTCAAAAGGCGACGTATGTTTCTTGTGCGACTTAGAAATCAACAAGTTGCGGTGTCTGCGAACGTTTTTACATTCGCGAGGTTGTCGTGATCCGCGCAAGGTACGAGGTGAACACTGTAATCACCCTTGTTATCGGGCACGTTGCAGTTATGATTACCTTATCAAGTTAACCCTGGTCTTCTTGTGAATCGTTTAGATGAACGGGCACCAAAGAGCAAGCGCCCATCTTATCTATTGACTGAACAATACCGGTATAAATTTGAAGTATTGTTGCTCTTCTGTCCCGTTCAATAAATTGTGGATAGATGCTGCGCCGTCCGCCGGCTATAGAATTAACGTGAAAGCTTGTGTGGTGAATATTTTGCGCACACTAAACACGGATTGAAAGAGACAGAAACGAAGGGAAAGGGCAGGGAGGTTAACCAAGCTTTGGCTAGGTTGGCTACCCTACACTTGGGGAGGGTGAAGGTAAGGGGAATCACGGATAAGATAGAGAAGAAAGACCAAGAGTAAGGAAAAGATCAACAGTTAGTCTGAACGCACACAACACGAACTCGAGTGAGATAGGTCGCAGACGTTCGTGAAGTCCGGTAGTCTTCAAGTACACCAAACACCAAACCGTGGGCCAAGGTCCCAGGATCGTGTTCTCTGATAGGGGTCTGATATCAAGACGATGGGGTTTGGCTTCTAGAACACGTCCTTGAACCTGGCTGGGATTGGCCAACGGCGTAGAGTATGCGCAATCGTCTCCTGGCAGCCGCATAAGTTGCGTGCCGCACAGTTGGCCATTACAATGAGACAAAAATATCCAACAAGGACAACACAAAAAAAGGGAAACGCAGACCAGCCCCAACCGGTGCATTGAGCGTGCCGGGAGCTTACGCATAGTTGAGAAATAAACACGATAATGGGTTTGTAAATTTATGCATGCGTTCCCACAGGCACCGAGACACGCTCATCACAACGAGAAAGATAGGCGCTCTCGAGCCAAACGCTTTGCTCCGTTTCAATGGTTCTACGAGGGACTCAAGGAGCAACTCATCAGTGAGGTAACTCAGCAATGCGCAGCTGTCTCATATGGTCATTTACTACTTGCCACGGCGTAAAAACAAAATAATTAGGCGGAACGAAATGCGGGACACAAGAAACTACAGCACCAATCGTTTCCTTGCCCTTATTGTGTTCCTAATTTAGTCGTCGCTTTATTGATGCTTCGTAACTTTTTCTTACCTGCCGCGGCGGTCTAGTGGCTATGGTGCTTTACTGCTGACCCAAATGTCGCGGGATCGAATTCCGGCCGCGGCAACGGCGTTTCGATGGCGGCCAAAGGCTGGACGTACCTGTGCTTAGCTTTAGGTGCACGTTAAAGAGCCCAGGTGGTCGAAATTTCCGGAGCACTCCACTACAGCGTCTCTCACAGTCATATTGTGGTTTTCGGTCGTAAAACGTTACCAATCATTATTTGTACGCTTTAAAGATAAATGCACAACTAGCCCAGTTATGTTTTACTGAACTAAAAATAACGCTTTACAGGCTGTACCCTCAGTGGTACCACGATATCCTTCAAGCAAAACGAGAAAAAACAAATGCAGGACACAGAATAAATACAGCATAACGAAAGCAAAACCTGCAGTTTTGAACACTTATTGAGAAAGGGCCCTGCAAAGGCAACCCGTAAAAATGCAGTTTGCGCACCACGCTCCTTGTCAAAATTTCAACTCATGCGATGCCGCAAAGGCGAAGTGGGCTAATTAGGCTCGAAGCTGGCGCGCTCACTTTTTTAATCATATTTTTTGTACCATGACCATAAAAGATAGATATTTAAGCTTTTCGCCTTAAAATGAGGGTCCGGCACGTGTCGAAGCGAAGCGCGAGGAAAAACAGGACACAGTAAACAACACACAGGACAGGCGCTAACTGGGAACTCAAGTTTAATGGAAAGAAAATCCGCATCGTATAGTTGGCAAAGAAAACACCGATCTGGCATCATGTGAACGTCCTTGAAGAACCAAAGAAACAAAACCAACTCACAAACTCGCGCTTCGCTCCTACGCAGCAGTTTGTCCATCCTTTTCAGGTGTAGGCGTTCTGCACCCGAATACAAGCATCTTCACAGCAGAAGCATACGCGATATTTGCGGCCATCAAACATACTAAAGAATTAAAGCTTCAAAGTGCAGTGATATGCACTGATTCGGTAAGCGTGGTGAAAGCTCTGAAAATTCTTAAGAAGCACAAGAACCCTCTCCTAGTCTCGGTCTACACACTTTTATGGATGGTCTACACACTCAAGCAGCACGTCGTAGTGTGCTTGGTGCCAGGGGGCACCGCGAAATCCAAGGAAACGTATTGGCGGACCAGCTAGCTGCTTCTGCCCACGAAAACGCTGCCGCCAGTGCATCCATAGCTGTCCCTGCACTTGACCTAAAGCCCCTCCTTAAAATAAAGCTCAGAGATCACTGGCAGCGGTCATGGGACAGGCAAGCACAAAATAACCTTCATGTCATCAAGCCACATATCGCGAATGGGCCGCCAGTATCGGTCACGCAACACAGAAGTAAAACTTGCCAGATTAAGAACAGGACATACACACAGTACACACTCGTACCTTTTGTCAGGTGGCGATCCACCTTTGTGTGAGAGATGTGGTGAAGAGCTAAGCGTGCATCACATTTTAATCGAGTGCAAAGAATTAGACACGCTTAGAAAACAACACTTCCCATTCCCCTACTGACAACAAATACCATTACACCCATCGATGTTCATCGGTAGGGAACCGGTTTTTAAACGCCAGTCACTATTCGCGTTTTTGGGAGAAGTTCATAACTTTCACGTAATTTACCCAGGCATTCCGTAGCACGGCCTCCTATAACAGAGGTTGCTGCTGCGGTAGTTACACTTAAAGAAAGCACCTGCCTCGCAACCCTTGGTCTCAAAGGCGTTGACGAGGCATGCGGGCTCATGCTATATACCCGTAGTTTTATTATAACCACTCGCCATTTGTTCTCACTACACGTACATTTCCCGTCACGCTCGTGATTTTAATACTTATATGTTTTACCCACCTTTTCCACGAGAAATTTTAGGCCCCTATACAGCCACTTAACATAACCATTGTGCACATTCGCTATCATGTCCTGGCGCTCTTTGGCCATCAAATGGCCCTTGCGCCAATAAACATCATATATCATCATCATCAACCTTTAGACCCGGGTCTAAAAGGAGTGTTAAAGAAATCTATTTTATTTAATTTCCATCGACATTCGAACATAAAGGGCTTCTTACGGTCCGTTCGAGACCCTGTTTTTACGTGCCAAAATAACGATATGACTGAGAGGCACGCAGCAGGTCAGTGGTTCATAGTGTAAGAAGTTGAGCTGCCCTGCGAGGAAGCGGAACCCAGTCCTAACTATCAGACACAAAAATGCTCGCGTCTCTCGCGCAAGAGGCATTGTGCATAACATTCGACTTTCATGTGGAAGGCACTACGTTGGCCACGCCGGTAGATGACTGAACGTGTGTCTACGCGAGCACAACATTAAGGTCGGCAGTACTGCAGCAGATGTACTGCTTGCTGCCCATTGTAAGAAATTTGACGCAAAGACGCAGCATCATCCTGTTTTCAGTCAGACTGTTGTTGTCTACCTCATATAAATAAGATAACAAGGGAAATTTTCGCAGCAGTTGAGATCGCTGGAACAGGTGACGAATGCGTCAGCATGCCCTCTGTTCTTTTATCTGTGAAAGAGCTTGATTTTTTTGGCATAGACGACACGTGGCTGTTTACGTTCTTTCTTTCGGTCGTTTTTTTTTTTCTTTTTGCAGTTCCAGATGCGCAATTTACGCATCTCACGATGTGAATTTTTTCAACATATTATTGGTGCAGCATAGCCTTAGCTGCTTTTGCGCCACTGAACCCAACATAACTAACTGAAGTAAAGCGTTAGTTGGAAGTTAGGGCATGTCCTGTCCTCATCTGGTCCCCAACTCGTTTTGTGTGCCATGGTTGTTTCTGCAGTAGGGTACTATATATCACCAAGGGTTCTTTAATATGCACCCAAATCTATGCAGAGGACAGTGTTCTGTTCTTTTTTATTTCGTCCCCATGGGAATATCGGGTCACCCTCATCGGCATTTGATCCCCGCCCTCGAGCCCATTTCCAACAGCATTTCCAACAGCACTAGACAGCACTAGGCGGATGTTTAGCATTTCTTTTGAAGCTCGTAATGCTTCGGTAAAATTGATGCCTAGCATATAGGCACCATAAGTGAGATCATATTCCCTATGTTTTCTCCCTGCAGCTTATCATCTGCCTTTCTCTCGCTATTTCAGGCCGCAGCACTAAGGCGAAGTCTCCCTTCGCGCGGGCTTTGCTACCGCGAGCTTGGGTGCTTCAAACTGAGTGACAGGATGAGGCTTCCGTACGGTTATCCACAGCGGCCAAATAGTATCGGCACTCGATTCTGGCTCTACTGCGCACGAGAATCACGCCGCCGGATCAAGGTGGCGACCTCTCCTTGGACATGGAGCTTAGCCGGCTGTCACGAGAAGGGCCATCGTCGTCCATTAATTGTCATCGTCCATGGCTTCACCGAGAGTGCGGCCGCCTCATGGGTCAATACCATGGCCAGAGCTCTACTCAGTGTGGTACGACAGATTTGGATGGGTACAGCTTTCATTTTCACTGCTGACTACGTGCAATATTCTCAATGTGGCAGAGGTTGTGTACAACAGAATCATTGAGTGCTCCACTAAACGGAGCTGGTTGGCTCGTTCAAGCGCTAAAAGGTCTCTGGCTTCGTAATGGTGACTCATTAAACCGGGCAAAAAGGACAAGGACTAAGGAAAAAATGGACGTGACAGGCGCTGACATCAATCCAAGACTTATACCGAAGTGTTCGTGTAATCTACTCTAATCACAGTTATCTCGCAGATTACGTATCAAACAGGCAAGAAAATCGACAGCGCTACCGCTCTACATCATACGTTGAAAAAAGCGCAGGTGATCTAGTAAAGTAGGTTAACAATCAGAGCAATGAAAAGAACAGCACCCGTGAAATGAGCTGCCATGGCGCTTTCATAAAGTATTAAGGAGGGCCATTTCGTTCTCAAGAAGGTGCGCCGGAAGTTGGCTAACGCACGCGTGGCGCTTCTTCTGGGTATGGAGAGTTTTGACCGTCGTGCCTTCCAATAGTCGGTCTCGCGCTTACTCAAGAGCGGACATATTCAAGGTGCCCCAGCTAGCTCTAGCCAGAACTTAGAATTATGCTGCCTAATTGATTCATTAGACAAAACTTATTAGCTAACTGTTAAAGCAACGAAACTGGGCAAGAAATTTGCGATTAGAATGGTGTATATCTGTTTACACAACGTTCAATTAGATAGTTCCTAACTTTCTATCTGTTAGGTATTAGTGTTTTTCTGCTTGCTGTACTGTCGGCAGGAAAAGTTTGCGGGATCTCGAGTGCGTGGCCGAGCGACAGAAAACTAAAGTCCCTTGATATATAGAAAGTAGCGACACTCTCCTCCATATCCTCTCCCAAGTGTCCAACCCTCCTCTCCCAAGTGTCCAAACCGTATCCATCTCCTCTCCCAAACGACCACCGTGCGGGCGCCGGCCCTATAGGCCTCCAACGCTCAAGTTTGCGCAGCGCCGTCCGCCGCCCCAGCGGAGAGAGGGGAAAACTCCGGTAGCTGGGACGGGTCGCTCTTGCTTGGTTTTCCCATCGCGCGCACGGAGAACGTGCTCCCCGGGGCTTTTATCTCGCATTTTTCACGCTATGGGTGCCGTTCCTTCGTCGTACTCGAAAGCGGGCACGCAGTCCTGCTGCATTGTGAACTGTCACAAAAGTTTAAAAATGTCGAAGAGCCGAAAACTTCCTGTCATGTTCTACCGTTTCCAATGCAAGCAGTCCGAGGAGCAGAGGTGTCAAGAGTGGATTATGGCAGTTCGCCGCGATGCTTTCGCGGTCTTGTCACCTTGAAGCAGTTTTTGTTGTACACAGTATTACGAACTATTAACGGGGAGAAACGCGATGATCGTGCTCATTTGAAAGGGAAGTGCGTTTGTGAACCGAAGTTACAACAAATAGACAGCCGCTGTACGTTTCGAGATTGCGCGCTGGCTTTCCGAGTCAACCATTTGTAATGTTACAGCAGCGGAGCATTTGGGCTTATTACACCACAGTTTAAATAACGTACCGTGAGTACAAGTGTTTAATTCAGCTGACTGCGGTACATTTCCCGTCGCGGCTCCCTGTAAACAGAATTAAGCTGTATGTTTGCACTGAGCGTTTATATTGGCCTTGCATGCGACACGCCGTGATTGCTTAGAAGGCTGAAGTGTTGCGCTGCTAAAATCGTGGTCATGGGTTCGATTCACGCATACAGCAGCTGCATTTCGATAGGAGCGAAATGCACTAACACCGGCGTACTTAGATTTACGTACGTTAAAGAAACCCAGGTGGCCGAAATCAATCCGAATTAATCCACCACGGCGTGCCTCGTATTAATGTCATGCGTTCGGCACGTAATAAAAAGCCTTGCATGCCGCTTTGGAAACGAGCTGAAAAAAGAACCAAGGTGGCAATTAAATTTTCGATGGCTTCGCGAATTCAGATGCGCTTATTATTGGGCACAAATCTCGTCATAATCATAAACATGCGCGATCCCAGTGGGTATTGTATAGTATCAGGGGCGTAGCCAGAAATTTTTTCGGAAGGGGGGGGAGGGGGTCCAACCATACTTTATGTATGTTTGTGCGTGCGTTTGTATGTGTGCGTGTACATATACGCAAGCAAAATTGAAAATTTTCGGGGAGGGTTTGAACCCCCCCCCCCTTGGCTACGCCCCTGTATAGTATGATGCTGACCAAGCGAGCTGTCGAAACAACCAAAGCGACATTCGAATAAGCGAACACGGTGCGTGATCAGGCGTCGATATTATTCGAAATGAAACACGCCTCTGCAAGAAACATGCATCGTCGAAGTGCTGGGCATGAAATATTTATTTATTTTTTGTTTGCGTATATCATTATGCTGTCAAAGGGAGCTCTAAAAAAATCCAAGGCGACATTAAACTTGCGATCCGACGTTGTTATCATTCGATGCAAACCTCGGCAAAAGTGAAACTCCCACGAAACTGAACACAGCGCATTGCGATGCAGCCAGTGACTCAACTGGGCAGATGTAAATTTATGCTCTTCACACTGAGCTCATAATAAATTTAAAGCCGCACGACAAACTTGGCATCCAAGCAATGGAAAGTTATCAATAGAAAACGCACGCGAAAGCGTGCTGGATGGTTGCTGACAGCTCCGAGTAGACACGACTGCCGCAACGAATGTGCGTTTTACCGGTAACATAATTACAGAACTCGCGCAGTCACCTCCCTACTCATGTCAAAGAAATGTGCCCGTTCAGCATCTGCACGCACGTAGCGCTCGCACAAACAGCATCGCCCTTGACGACCTGCTCGGTCCCGAAAAGGTGGTCGATCAACCGTCCTCCTCTGGTAAGATTCCCACCGGTAAAACGTTTTTTTCCATCTCTGGGATCTTTCTAAACCTTCAGAGCAAGCGACACGTGAAGCTGCACGTGCACGGCGAGCAGCGAAAAGCGCGTGCAGGGTGCCTGAACGTGCGGAGACAGCGCAGTCAAAAGGCTGGTGTGGGGACAGGAGCGACCGGTTTTCGCAAGAAAGGCGGCGAAACGCGTGCGCCGCAGCGCCCCCTGGCCGAGCTTGGGAGGCCTATAACCCGGCTCGCGCCACTTTCCTATCAAGAATGCTATGTCACGCAGATAACGCGCGCGTTTCCCAGGCGACGGCCCGTGAAGTGGGGAGGTGGAAGGCGGGAGAGGAGGGTTCTCGGCGTGGCGGCTCGGTTAAAAGGAGGACGGTACTTTCCCAAAAATATCCAGGGACTTTACAGAAAACTGCATTGCCGCGCCCTCTGCCGCAAGTGCGGCCGATGGCGAGGCTTCTGGCACTTCCGGGCCAGTCATTCTTGGCGCATGCCTGTCTTTTCTTCGATATGAGCCCGTGGTGCGCCTTTGACTCGCGTTATAGGCGCTCCGAGGTTTATGCCACACGTGTTTGTCGGCTGCTTGATGACGGACGGAGCTCGCAAGCATGACAGAGCTCCCGTGCATCTTTTGCGTGGCGCACTATGTTTTTGAATAAATGTTATCTTTCATGACACGTGGCTGGGCTAAGAAGTATTATTCGGCTGATAACGCGAGCTTGATACGCTTTTCTTGTGACCTACATTTTCTGTTCGTCGCGCATTCCTTCTGAAACCACCATTGACGTTAGGCGTGAACACGGACGATGCCGCCACGCGTTCCGGAGGACCAGAGACGTTACATTGCACGCCTGTTCGTGAAAGGCGTGCCCCAAAAAGAAATATGTCGCCTCACAGGAAGATCTAAATCAGCCGTAACGCGGGTGGTTAAAGCATTCAGAGATGGAGGAAGGATTGCTGACGCCCCTCGTAGTGGACGACCGAGGGTGTCTGGAGAAAAAGACGCACTGATTATTGCCGCTGCCGTGACTGATCCCTTCTTAAACGCGAAAGAAATTAGGCAAGAGCTCGGCCTTCACATTCCATGCGACACAGTTAGAAGGCGTCTTAAGGAAGCGGGCCTGCAAAATTGTGCCGCAGCCCAAAAGCCCTTCTTGACTGACAACCAACGCCGGCAACGGCTGGAATTTGCGAGGGCGTACGGGCGCTGGGGTGTCGATGAATGGAGCAAAGTCATCTTTACTGATGAGTCCACGTTCTGCACTAGGTGGGACCAGCAACAGCGTGTTTGGCGGCCTCTCAACTGCAGGTATGGCTAAGGTTCACGTCTTTAACATCACATTTGTAGATATTAGATAGTAACCCATAAATCATAATGAATAAGAGTAATCCGGATTTCGTGTTTGGCGAGCAGCCTCTTGTGTAAATAAGTGTTCAATAAATCCCCGCCTATTTTGTTTCATCAGCGATCGGAGATAAATTTATCAACTAATCTAGCAGAATTCTCGTCACATGGTAGTTTCTTGTATTTGACATTTTCTGTCATTAAAGCACCCATTTTACAGAAGGCAAGCACTCATGAGAATTTAGAAGAGTTTAGATCATGTCGCCGCGAGCCGACTCACACAAGAAAAGTTGTTCTCTGCTGGGCAAATGTTTTCTCGCCGGTTCATAACGGCAGTTCTCTTTCTTTCTCGTTTCCGTTAGATACCGACCGGAGTATATGCAGAATGTGCTGTCGAGTGGCCGGTGCAGTGTTTCCGTCTGGGGAGTCATCAGCAAAGATGGACTTGGCGAAGGAACTTTTAACGCTTCATCGTACTGCGACATCGTTAACAAGACCCTGGTGACGTACGCCCTGGACGGCCCGTTTCCGGATGGCTTCTACTGGCTGCAACACGACCGCAGCCCAGTGCATACTGCGCGCCTTGCGGAAGCTGCACTGGACTGCGGTTACCGTGGCCTCCAAGTGGCGCTGACCTAAATCCTATTGAGTAGCCGCCTTCCCAACGCGGATGCTCTTTGGAGGTCAATTCAGGAGACATGGGAAGCACTGAGCAGAGAACCTGAAACCACAAGGGCTCTGTACGCGTCCATGCTGCGGAGAATTGCTGAAGTGATCACAGCAGAAGGCCACTACACCGGTCACTGACTGGTACTACCTGCCCTAAAGTTTTTTTCATGCCCTCTTGTTCACTATCTTTTTGTTGGTGTGTTTGAGCAAAGCACACCCATGGAAATATATATTTTGCCCCACCAATGAATGGGTGCTCCTTTTTCAAACTTGCGAATACTTTCGTGTAGCTTAGCGCTCAGAATCATACCTGGCCATGTAATGAATAACATTTCACATCGGGCGCCACTGTAGAGGCTTGGAGGCGTATACATACCACAGTTAAGCATGACCACACGATAGGTTATAGTGGCAGTATTTATTTAGCGGGTGCAGAACGTGGGAGCCCATGCGCCGTGCGATAAGATAAAAGAACTAGATAAAAAATATCGGCATCCTGCTCTAAGAGCGCAAGGCGCCGCGGAGTTTGCAGCGCGCAAGGCACCGGCGAACTCCTTGCATCGCACCGGCCAACAGGCGCCTTGCGACAATAATCGCCCGGCGCATCAGCTGTTACTGTCCGTCTCAGGAGTGCGCCACTCCGGCATCATGGGGAAGCGAGCGACGAGTCATGCTGATAAGCGAGCAAGGACAGGCATTCGCAAAACGTGCTTGGAACGCAACTTCCGCAAGTCTCGACATCGGCCGCGCTTGCGGTAGATGGCGCGGCAATGCAGTTTTCTGTGAAGTCCCTGGATATTTTTGGGAAAGTACCGTCTTTCTTTTAACCGAGCCGCCACGCCGAGCACCCTCCTCTCCCGCCTTCCACATCCCCGCTTCACGGGCCGTTGCCCGGAAAACGAGCGCGAACCTCTTTCTTTTTTTCTTCGCGTTACTACCGCGCTTCCGGCACTTCGCGGTCACCAACGTTGCGCGCCTTATCAGCGTGACATAGCATTCTTGATAGCAAAGTGCCCGTTTGGGAGAGGATATAGATAAGGTTCGGACACTTGGGAGAGGAGGGTTGGACACTTTGGAGAGGATATGGAGGAGAGTGTCGCTACTTTCTATATATTATGGGACTTTAGTTTTCTGTCGCTCGGCCACGCACTCGAGATCCCGCAAACTTTTGCTGCCGACAGTACATGCCCGCGGTGTACACAAAAATACCACCTGACATGCCCACTTGTGCGCCGTCTACAACCGGTATAGTAGGGGGCGGGAAAGAAAAGTTAGGGTAAGGAGGAATGACGTGAGGGTGAGGAGGATGGAAGTGGGGGTAAAGCATAGCATGGTCATGTATATCATACCACAACCATGTGTAGGGTACTATATCAAGGAGGGAGAAAGTGAATTGAGGGTAAGGAGTAGTGGCGAGGGATAGGAGTATGAAAAATTGGGGGCCGCTTAAAGGCCAACTCCGGCGATTTTTCGAGGTCGATGGATCTCAGTGAAATTCGCTGGGTACGTTCCTTTGCACGTTTCCGACATTTATGCCAAATTACAGGCTTGAGACATGCGCAGATTGTTTGCAAATGAATTTTAAAGATTGTCTGCAAACGCCCTCCTGGCTACCCACAATTATTGGCAACATTGCGTCTGTGACGTCAGTGTTGGCAAGGCGGCGGAAGTGACGCAGCCGAGGGCACCGCTAACTTCGGCGCTTAGGCCGCTACAGCGAGCGTCTGCTGTGCACAAGGCGACAGACAGCGTTGGTTTGGCCGGCGCTTCGCTGGTCGTCCCGGCTGTCACAGTTTTCATACTCCGCGCCGGCGTGACCGACATGCCTTGCACGACTTCCGGTTCGTTCGTACCAACGTCTACGTCATACGTAGACAGTACACTCGGTTTGGTTTCGGTTTCGGCGTTGCGCTTTTTTGCTTACTTAAAATTATTCTCCAATTTGCCGAGTATTTCTGCTATAGGGCCCGTAACAGGAGCGTCTCAAGAACATAAAAGCACCATTACTTTGGCATGGCCAAAAAATCGCCAAAGTTGGCCTTCAAGCTTCGCCTTTAAGAGTTGAACGCGAGAGCGTTATCCAGCCCCATCCTCATCGTGCTCTATTTCGCTTGTCGTTATGCTCAGTCGCCCGGTCTCACACACACGCACACTCGACATACCTATAGTAAAGGTAAAGGTTTCCGCCCTCTTCAACAGCACTTTTATGACAACATTGTACCACTACGTGTGTGTAAGAGAATACGCGCACTAATATGCATGCCTTTTGTAATGGGTGGCATGCTTTAAAGCAGCAGCAATTACGCGCGTGATACTTTTTCGAAGTTGCAATGCTACGTGTTCGTAAGGGAATACGCGCAGTAATGTGTGTGCCTTTTATGATGGCTGGCCGCCTTTGAACCACCAACTCGTTATGCAGTTCACATCGTGTGACGCCCGATGAAAATATACGGTTGTACCCCGTTTTACTGAGATATTACATCTCGTACTGTGACAGTTGTACACAGGACATGTATGTTTGTGAAGCATTGAAGGTAATTTCAGTGCAGTTTCGTGCAATGGAGTGGATCGGTGGTAGAACACCTGCTTGTCACGCAGACGGCCTGGGTTCGATTCTCATTCGAACCTAAGATTTTTATTATTAATTTTTTTTCGGTTGCGGACGAGTTGCCGGTTTTTCGCTCACAACCAATGACGCCGATACCGGAATTTTGGCGGAACGACCTCTTTAACGCTGTCGCGTTAAAAGGAGCTGGGAGAGGGTTGATCATAGAATAGCTGTGTATGTTATAGCATAGCAAGGGGGTGAAAAACGAGAAGTGACGGTGATGAGAAGTGACGTTAGGGTGACGATGAGCGAAATGCGGAGAGGAGAGGACTCCACAGCATCGCAAATTGAGGTTTCCTTTCCCGCCATGGACGCTGAGCAGGCTGCATGTTTAGAACGCCAGCGCTTGCTTCAAGCCCGTGAATTCCAGCGTCGCCGAAGGACAGGCGAACCACTGCTTCACACTTCCTGGAGCTTTCGCGTTGAACGCAACTGCATGCAACTTTTTTTTATTGGTGAATATAATTTAACTCACTTATCAGGATGCTGATTTTGCTTGTTTCGCGATAGGTTTTCGCATCTTATTTGCGGCACTGTTCTCCCTTCCAAAGAAAGCAGCTGTGGCTTACATGGCAAGAATCCTGACCCACCAGCAGGGTGTCGCATTGCTAAGCAAGAGGGTGCATATTCGATTCGTGGCCACAGAGACCGCATTTTTAAGCCGGCGGAATGCAAGAATACCCGTGTAGTTAGGTGTACGTGTAGGTCATCAGGGTGGCCATAATTACTACTGCGGCTTGCCCCAGAAATTTTGTCGAGTCCGGTTATTGGATCCTCTGCTCCAAAGATGTCGCTTGTCAGAACGCTGTTCATTACGCCCCAGTCACATGTGTGCGCGTGCGCTCGCGCATTTGCTAAAGTTTTTGCAGGCGTGTGTTTGTATCGCTCCTAAAGCCCGTGTAGCTACCTGTAGGCGCCGGCATCTCGATACCTATGTGCCTGTGCCATTGCTGCAAATTCGTGCACGTGAAAGAAGTGCGAACTTATGAACTAAAATCTCTGATGGTTTGAGAGAGACAAATTGTGTTGTATGTGTATATAACATTATGTCTAGTGTGCGATTTGGTCAACGCGAACGTCCCGCTCTTCTCTTGGACGTCGCGGCATTAACCTTTGATGAAATCTAACTTCGCGGTTTTCCACAGAGCTAATTTTGGAAAAGAAAACATCCTCTCGCTGAAACGATGTATCCATAATCCCGTGTTTCAAGGCGGACGTCCTCGCTATATTCCGCTAACATGTTCTTACTTTTGCGCTCACGTACAGTGGGCACAGGGACTCCTTCCCGTACCCCACCTCCGCATGCTGCCCTGTATGGGCTTCGCGGACACTTAAAACTTCGCAAAAATTGATCTGTCCCGGATCAACCACAGTCTCAACAGAAGTCAGGGCAGGAATATAAGAAACGCAATTAAATTGACACTCTGGCGCTTATCTCAATGCAACACATGAAGTGATGGGTAGTGAGGGGCTCCAGATAAATTGTGACCTCTCTGGGGGTTATTTATAGGTGACGTAAATGTGAGGGAAATTCTCGTTAAGCATTCCGCCCTGAGTGCAACGTACCCTCCGTGGTCAGTTGAGCCGACGATGTCGTGCTCAGTAGCACAGTGCTTTATCAGCTTTATCCTGAGAGCTACTCTGGTGGATAGTTAAATTAGCCAACCACAAAAACCATACATGTGACCCAAGTACCGATCGCGCGAAAGTTCATCTTTCTTCAAACTTGAAATCATCATCGGACTTGTTTGGGGCAGCGCTAAAGAACACACGGACAAAGACACATAGTAGACGCCACGGGCGCTGACTTACAACTGAACTTTATTGCCTTTGCCAGTGCATTTATATGTGCCATAATCGCTCGTTGTGACAGCCACGTTGCCCAGAACTAACAAGCCGCGATAAACAACAATCTTAACAATCTGTTTAACTATAGCAGAGGAATTTCACATGGAGCATGCGTGTGTCTTTGTCCGTGTGTTCTTTAGCGCTGCCCCAAACAAGTCCGACGATGAACCAGCTCGCCCAAACCAAAGTTTTGCTTGAAATCATCATGCCATGATTTTCCTGTCATGCTCAGTCCCGACATAACTGCTGTGATGTCACTCTGCTTTTGTGTAAGAAATACTCACGTAGCAGAAAGACCACGTAATGGAAATTTGAAGCTCAAACATAGCTGAAAGATATGTTTTGCTTAACGTCTAGCAGCATCGAATAAGCTATAAAATAGTGAGTATAGTCGTGAATTACGAATTAACCTTCATCACCTTATGATCTACAAAACCTCTCGAAAGGTATGTGCGGAGATTTCTTCAATAGGCCGGAATGAAAAAGAAACGTGAAGCTTGTCCCATCCGAGCTCGACATCAAAATAAACACACCTAACCATCGTGGATGGCCTGTGGAAAGGTACTGTTCTGCAAAAGCAAAGGTCAATTCTTTGAAATCTACGCGGCTACCTTGTCCGGAACTGCGTTAGAGCTTGAACGTACGAACACTAAAAAAGAACCGAGTTTCCTTTTAAATGTTCATCCCATTGGGACACATCTCTCTGATATTTCATAACCTTTACAATTAATTAGTCGGAACCGATCCGTACTTATGTCAAAATTTACGGCTTTCAAACGCATTACGTGAGTAGCCGTAAGCGTATTCGACTAAGAAGCCTTATATCGTGTGCTTCAAGCGTATTCCTTTGAAGCGTGCCCTGTTTTCACTCCACCGCTGTTAGCGAATTTTTTAGATGCGAAGCATCTTATAGCGGAGTTCAAACCGGCGGTAGAGTGCGGCGTGACCACCCTTACTGCGCATGCGCATACCCTCTCCACACACCTCCTCTACACTCCTCTCCCCTTTCCCCCTCTCCACACACCCTCTCCACTACCCCTTTCCCCTCCCCCTCCGGCTGTGCTCCGATTTCGCATCGCCTGGTGGTCCCCTTTAGCGGGAAATGGTGTAATTTTTCTCTACGATTGAGCAGATTGACTCAAAAATTTGTTCTGTCTCCTTAAGGAATGCTGAAACACCCGTGCCCCTCAAGAATCTGGCGCGCACTCCTGCGCAGGTTGGTGCCAACGTTCTGCTGGTCGATTGGCGCCGGGGAGCCGCCGCGCCGGTGTACTCCGTTGCCGCCTCTAACACGCCCGCAGTGGGCGCTGAGCTTTCAGTGGTGCTGCAGCGGCTCATGCGTAACAGCATCAGCCTGATTCCCCACGATGTGCACATCATAGGCTTTAGCCTAGGGGCTCACGTGGCTGGTTTCTGCGGCAGGCACTTCCTGATGCACACCAAGAAGAGGATCGGACGCATTACCGGTGTGACACTTTCCCTGAGCTCTCAAAACGTTCATTTTTGCCTGAATGTTCCGCAATCATCCGAGCGCGTTCTCTGCCATTATGATCTCTTTCCTGCTAACGTGTAGAGAGAGATAGAAATAAATATTTGTGTGCTAGTCTCGTATCACGGGCATTATACCACCCCTCGTGATTAACCCTTTCAGACGCCACCTATGAAGAACTTTCTGTAAATGCGTCAAATTGACACAATGTTATTTCAAAGCAACCGATATTATATTCCAACACAAATAATGCCGTAATACGTTGAATTAGGTGTGTTACAGTAATAATTCCCAATTACTTTGCAATAACTATCTATTTACTCTGGAGCCATTCATACTCTGTTTTTTGCATAAATAAAATGATATCTCAGGCTAGAAATATAGTGCAAATTCGTTTTCGGTTATGTCCACGAAGAGAAAAGAAAAATCATACTGTTGACGCGGGTCGCGGGAAGCGGCACGTCGAACGACTCGTCTAACATGGTAGCGCCTTCAGCAAAGCGAGCATATGCAACCGTGCACTGCAAAATGAAGTTAAATGAAGACACATTTATTATGCAGCAGGTTCAATTCATCCAAAGCTTAATATATCTTGCTCTTTCTTAGCCCCTAGCTGATACAAATAGCAAGAACAAGTGGTGTACACAATTGTGTACACAGCGTCTCAAAGGGTTAACAATAAGTGTTCGTGCACCCGGGCGTGCGTCTTTTTTAAGATATACCTCTGCATTCCTCAAACACTTTAAGATAAAACAGTTTGCGAAAAAAAGAACAAGATATAGGTTCACGAAGCGCCTTCCTCTGCGAACAATGACTTTAGTTTCTTTATTTGGTCTTGCTATTTCCTATAAGCCAGCAACCTTACACCAATTTAATAGTGTTGGGGGCTGTGTCCTGCTGGTTGCAAGAACCTAGCCGGAAAATTTTGCGCTACAAGTAAGCTTGGTTCTTGTACGCTATTCTTACTGATCTCGCCACTTCGCTCTGCTAGAAGGCGCTGACCGCCCGGCCAGTCGACGCCACTGATCTCCACTCTAGTGGTGGTCAATGGTCGACGCTCGCGCTTTAATGTTAAAGATTTGGGAGACTAATGCTCCGCAAGGCGCCATTTGTACAATGCTGCGCACGCTGTAACTTGGCTCGAAAACTTATCAAACTGAAATATAACTATTTAGAGAAGGCAGACGCCCATAAGATTACATGCGAATGTTACTGCGTAAATATAGCCCCCTAACATTTGTCACATTTTCGAACGTGATGAGGAGGTTAAAATGACTTTATTTTATGATTGTTTGAAAAGGCTTGTTCTCTCGCTTAGTACGTCGCATTCCGTGCGCGAATTTTGTCTCTCTATTTTTGCCAAAAGTGCCAAATGACATCTTGCACAAAAATACAGTACCCCTAACATTTATACCGTATCTGCAAGTACAGTGCGGCACTTACTGTAGCCATCCACTTAAAAAAGGCATTTGCAGCCATTGTATGTATTTATGTGGCACATCTTTTGACAAACACTGAGACAAGACAGAATATGGGGGATAGACGAGCGCCTTCTCTTAATTTTATTACCTGGTGTCCTGCTGTACCGAGAACTTCAGCAAGAAACGAAACCGTACGAAAGCATCTCTCTGTTAACTGTTATTAGCGCAGTCAAACTCCAGCTTAGGAGATCCGGCTTCCCGAGGCTGTTCAGAGGCAGCACCTTTTACCCAACTTAGAGAAAAACTACAATTTCATCTCACGGAGTCCAGGACGCGGCGGTCAGGCTCCGCCTACCGTCCCCACGTGGGTGCAACCCGCGACGTTGCCCTAGGCCATCGTCTCCCAGGACGTTCTTTTTCATTAAAGCTCTCTGTATCTGTATTTAGGTAAACTAAAATGTAGCTTAATTCTTCCATGACATACACAGTCCGTGTCGCGTTCCCGTCCTTGTCTGTCTTGCGCATTTAATTCTCCTTCAGCGTCATGTTACACCCCTAACCCTATCTCATTTCTGCTGCCCAGCACTTGACCCAGCTGGACCTCTCTTCGAAGGCACAAATGTGTCAGTATCCAGGGGTGATGCTGACTTCGTGGACGTCATCCACACTAACATGGGTCTCTTGGACAACCTAAAGTTTGGTCTCGCCGCTTCGGTGGGTGACGTTGATTTTTTCCCGAACGGAGGATCAGTGCAGCCCGGATGTCGTGAAATTGGTGAGGAACATCCGTCGCTACTTTATAAAATATCAGTTATGCCTAAGCCTAGCACGTTGGCAGCCAGAAATTGGCGTGTATAGGCCAGACTTTCCGGTGCTCGTAGGCGGCCGCCATGTTTGGCCGACCGAGACGCCGCGATGCGAGCATTCGCTTGGGGACTGCTGTAACATGCTGGCGCACAACACTGCGCACCCCGTTTGTGGCTCCCAGTAGCGGGCGATCGCAGATTCTCAAGCGATGCAGCCACTCAGTCTTCTCCGCATGTCGGAACGGGCATCTCCTTTCATGCGACTACATTTTCGAACGATGGAATTGTAGCAGGGAGCTCGTCAAACTTCACGAGAAGTTTCAGCAACATCGTCACGAAGGCTGTAATAGTGCTATTCATGACGAAGCCATAAACAGTAGCCGTTTGGGAACCAAGCATATTCAATGTCAAGGTATTAATATAGATCGCTGCATTCCCGTAAACGTTCTGAACAATTAGTTAATAATCGGGCAACGTAATTGTACAAAATTCGTGTGAATTAATTTCTGATGACTGACAGTGAATTTCAGTACCATAGGCTCAATGAATCGAAATACCGAACAACGGAATATCTAAAACAGGAGAATCAATCATAACATGAACGTAAAACAAGTGGAGCTACATTTAGTAGCAGATGTAGTCTTTCTGAAAGGGACAGATATGAAGAAGCAAATGAAATGATGGGAAGCGGGCGAAAAAAGCATCAAGGAAATGAGAACAAGTGATGCAAACGCACAATTATACCATTGTCATCACTCTCACCCGTTTTTTTATATGGCCACTGAAGGACGAAAGCTTCTCCCAATGATCATTCTACCCTATCTTGCGCGAGCTGATTCAATTTTGTCCCTGCGAACTTCTCAATTTTATTCAATCTAACTCACTGCCGTCCTCGGCTTCTTTTTGCTTCCCTTCGTATTCATTCCGTTACTCTGAGTGACACGCATACAGTGACGCACAATTAAAGAGTGCCGCAGAGATCAACCTGTATGAATTTAGCAATTAGACATCAAGGCACCTTACGAAAACCTGATTGCTTAATGAAATAATTCACGGGTTAAAAGAGAAGTATCCTAAAAACCGGAGGAAAGGAGTGCTTAAGTCGAGTCCAAGATGATGTGTTTCGAAGGCCGTTCTTGGCAGAGCAGTAACTGGCCATTACCTACCCTGACAAGGCAAGGTTGTGTTTGGTCGCTCCACAACAGGCCAACGTACACACGCGACAAAAGGTGCTGACTCTTCCACAACTTCAGGCATGTTGCGGTGATCAGACACCAGCTTCCGTTATAGAAACTCATGGGCAAAGGTTTTTTTTTACATGGGAATAGTTCGCCCCTATATACAACACGAATACGTTCTCTCACGACAAGGAACCCGTTTCGGCCCTTTTAGACCCGAAATAATGCAAGTGTTTCGACCACGTCCCACTCCTAGTCGCACGTGGCTGAGCCGTGTGCGGGAAAAGGGCATCCTGGGGGTTGAGCGTATGTTGTATGTTTGTACCTCCAAGACTCCATGGCGGCGGCAACGCATCTCTTTGGCCGACATTTCTCACCAAATTACGTCTGGTGCATGCTCTGTCGTATCTTTCGCTCTAATATTCCATGAGTGTCTTGTACGCCTAATGGCTTCCATAGAGGCGAGCTTACTGGCTCCGTTTCTCCCATCCAGCTTGCAGTCACCAAAGGGCACATGACCTCATGATCGAATCTATAACCAACCACCGCTGCATCTTCGTGTCGCGACCTGTCAGTGGCAAAAGCGGTCGAATGGCAGCCGGAATTAACTTGGACTCGCCGCCGCTGCACGAGAGCGGCTCGACTAGCCGAGGAGCCATGGGATACGACAGCATCACCGCCAGAGGGCGTGGGATGCAGTACATCAGGACCAGGAGCAAGCCGCCCTTTTGCATTCGTGAGTCTGCAAAAAAAAACATTGCATAACATGGCATTACTCGGCATCCGTAATATTTAGAATGATTCTTTTTGAGAAGTTCAGGTTTTGTTGGGTCCTCGTCTTCGCGGCACTTCCTATTTCAATCTTACAGAATATGCGGATACTTTACTAGAAGAAAGCCACAAAGTCCTTAAGCACGGTACCTTAATGGCATAGTATTCATTAGCCTATGTCTGTAGTCGCAACGTGCTGCAAGGTAAACGCAGTTTATAAGGTTACAATCGCAGCTTATTTCAGCCGACTTGGGAGGGGTGGGAGGAGGCTATGTCTAGCTCAGCTCTCGAGGATCAGCGGTGTCTCGTGGAGCGGGTGCGGGATGCAGCTCACTCCAACGGATTCCCGAAGCAGGGACCCGCCGAAACCTCTTAAATTAAAACTAATTCCAGTATACGATTTTCTGCAATAAATGTTTTATTCATTCACTCATTGACATCTAACTTCCAAGTTAATGGAGCCGTCATGCCAAACTAACAAGTCGACTAAGAAGGAAGACAAGTGCGTTTCTCGTCGTCTTCTTTCTTAATTGCTGCGTTAATTTGTTGCTCTTCATGATGAATCGGCAGCTACTAGCCAAATGTAGTACCCAGATGACGGTAACCATGGTCGAAACCATGGTCGCGCATGTCTGGCTAGTCACGGAATGTCGCACAGCTTTGCAAATAACGGACTGCTACATGCCAGTACGGTTTACAAAAGGTGAATGCATCTGGCAGCCTGACCAGCATTTAATAGATGACCTACTTTTGACAAAGCGTCATGCAGTTTAGAGGTTAGCGTAATTACTTCTTGAGGTTTTCGTGAATTGCGCGAATCTTGGAATATATATATATGTAACTAGAGGTTCACTGACTTTCGCGGCTGTATAAAACGCCAATGAGGTATGCGTGGCAAAGCTTTTATGAAACAATATTACTTTGACTATCAAAACGTTGACCTGTTTGAAATGCTTGCGTGTGTATGATCGCCAAACTTCACAGGTGTCTTGCTGTTGAACTTTTCATTACACGTAATTGCGGAATATTAAGTGAAAAAGCCGTTATCTCATCATTTGGCACACTGCGTTGATTTTCCTTCAAATTAAATGCGAGTGCCAGAGAACCCGGAAGGTGCACCTAAATGCAAGCGCACGAGCGTTATTGCTACGCCCCACATCGATATGCGGCCGCGATCGAAACCATGACCTCGAGCTTACCGTTTACACAAGTATCTGAAGTATAGCGATTTTCTTTATTTCCTTCCGCGGTAACTCCCGAAAGAAATTTCTTTTTCTTCCTTTAATTTCAGCATAGAAAGCATTTCACAAGGCCCGGGCACTTGCAGGATGTGCGCTTCGTGGTAAAAGCTACGGGATACGCCGTCTGCGTAAGAAGACAGCGACCGTCAAGACAGAGCGAAAGCACTGATGTCCACCGTCAATACGTACAAAATACCGGGAAGCCTGCGGTCACGGAATAAAATTTGCCAAGGTCATGATACTGTCACCTGCCTTTTTTTAAGGGAAAGCCTCATATGGCTCATAAGTAAACAAAATTGGCGTCCAGCGACGTGAACACGAATTGGTGGCCCGATCTCGGGTGTATCGCAACAGTGGGTGATGTGCAGAAAGCTGTGCGGGAGAGGGAGGGCCGCATGTTCGCGAAATGTAGAGTATGCTATGTCAAAGTAAAATAAGTAGCTCATAAGGATAATCAAACGTGACTTAAGGAGAATTCAAAGGAATCAAGGTGAATACCTCGTGAAATAAATTAGCAATGGTAGGCAAGTGAATTAAATGTGAAATAAAAGCGAATCAGGTGCTAAATTGAATTAAAGGTGAAGCAAATGTCATTTAGGAGGAATAAAACGGGCTGTCGCTGGAATCTCAACCTGGGAACGTTTAACACAAGGACCCTGCCAAGCGAAGCTATAATGGCAGGCTTACTCGAGGTTAGAAGGCGTTCACTGGGGCATCATTGCCCTTAGTGAGGTCATAACTGGGCAAACATATGTGGCACTGACTAAGGGACACGTCCTCTCTTACAGAGGGCTCCGTGAAAAGAAAGTATAGCACGGGGTTTGGAATTCAGACACTTTCAGGAAGCACTGAAGAGTTCTACAGTCTCAATAAAACTGTAGCAAGCTACGCGTTAAATGTAAATGTAATGTAAACTGAAAGTAGCACATGATTATGCTCTAATGTCTATATGATGTCGAAGAAATAGCAATTTATAGCGTTTTACGAGCCAGAACCCCGAAATCATCATGAGACGCCGTAGTGCAGGGCTCCAGAAAATTCTGACCACCTGCGTTTCTTTAACGTGCACTTAAAAGTAAGTACATGGGCCGCTGGCATCTCGCCTCAATCGAAATGCAACAGCGGCGGCTAGAATCAAACCCGCGACTTTGGGGTCAGCAGCCGTGCGCCGTAACCACTGAACCATCGTAGCGACAATGAAGTACAACTGTGCGAGGAAGTCGAATCGGCCGTACGAAGGGTACCAAGCCAGAACACCGTAGCCTCAGAGACTAATTGCGAAAGTACGAAGAAAGTAGTAGTAGTAGTAGTAATAGACTTTTATTCAGCCAAATTCATAGGCCGAGCATTTCGACCGCCTGCGCGATCAGTCGACGCTGTTCTTCTTCCCCTTCGGCGCCGATCCAGTCGAGCCAGGTGGTGATGGAAAGGGAAGGGGGAGGGTAAGAGCTGGATTGCTGAGCAGTTGGGCAGTAGAAAAGGCAGTGTGGCAGGTCTGCATATGTAGATGGGCAATTGGGACAGCAGGGGTCCGATCTATATTTATAAAGAAAAAGGCGAGAGGGGGTGATCAGGCAATTCATTTGGATGTGCCGTAGAATTCGAGCAAGGAGAACAAGCAATCGGCAACTATGGCTTTTTTTTCTTTCAAACAAAACACCAAAGGCCCTCATGACGAGTGCATTACGTGAGGGGACAGAGGCATCGGTTACAAGTTATGCATCTCAAAAGTGGATACTAAATTACAAAGAGGAGTGAAATCTAATGTACAAAATTCATTCTCAAACAGATAACAAACGCGAAAAAGCAGCCGTAATTATCAGAAAAACACCGCAAAGAACAAGAAAAAAAATAAAATACTAAGATTAGGTGGCAAGTTGTGCGTGAATAAGATCTTGAAATGTGCAAAAGCGGTGTTCTGTGGCAATGTCTGATGGTAATGCGTTCCATTCGGTTATTGCGCGCGGCAAGAATGAATGTTGATAATGGGAAGAATGGCTGTTTATGCGTTTGATTTTATGTGTATGATCATGACGTGGGAACATAACTAGCGGTGGCTGAAGGAATTCGTCGTTATGTGAAGGATGACGATAAAGTTTATGGAACAGTGATAACCGGGAAGTTTTACGGCGAAGTGCTAGGTTTTCTAAATCAGCTTTCTTGTTGAATGAGGTGACGCAATAGTGTAACGTGAATAATAAGAAAAATGAAGCGCACAGCACGTTTCTGCAAGGCTTCTGTATTATTGATGATATATGTTTTTTCGGGATCCAGATGGCAGACGTGGCGAGTAAAACCTCGGTGATACGAATCTCGCGGGGGTACCAAAAACATTCGTATCATCCGAAATTCGTATCACCAGAAAACATGGAAAATTAGTATGCGACAAAAGAAAGTTGGCATACGTTTTGATTCAGTGTTTCTCAGGGCCGCAGCGACGTCATGGACAGCTCTGAATGATTGCCAGTAAAGTTCTTAGACGTCAGCGATCATACTTTTACTCGTAAATATACGGTGCATGCGCGCGTGTGTAATTAATGGCCCAGATGTGTTGTGCCCCGTGACCGCTAGTAGCCCCTTCCTAATCTTACTACGCTTTTCTGCATGACACCAAAGTACTGCGGCGAACGTGACCTAACAAGTGCTTTGCACACGTTAAATAAGAGGCCAAGCTCCTTCGCCAAGACCATCCGCTTCGTCTCTTCGGGTCTTCGTCCACCTTTCATGGGACTTCATGATGGACCCGCAGCCCAAGTTTCAGTCTTGTTTCATAAAACGTCTGATTGGGGGGCATGGCTTGCATCGATGTGGCAGGCACGTGTTAACACAGTACAAGGACGCTGCTGCCTCGAGCGCAGGAGCACGCGTCAACGCGTCGGAAAAAAAAAGCGCGACGTCAACGTCATTTGTAATCTAAACGTGAAGGCGCCTAAAGGCCTCCAAGATTCGCGCGCACTATCTCGGAGGCAACGACCCAGCGTTGATGGTCGCTCCGCGCACATGGACGCGCCCGGGTATGACTGCCGCGTCTTCCGCGACAGCGCGGGCAGCACCTGTTCGTAACTGTGCGCTAGCGTACGTTCGTATCAAACGTCGCGGGGTGCAAATCGGTTCGCAACAACCGTACTCCAATACATTGTAGGCTAATGGGCCTTGGCCGGGACCACAGAAATATTCGTATCACCTCGAAAGTCGTATGAGCCGTGATCGTATCACCGAGGTTTTACTGTATTCTAATTTTGGACAGGGCAACGTGGAGTATGCTAGTTTTTTCAACATGCACTGGGGCTTTTTTTTATTTTGTTTGATGGCTCCAAGAATGCGGTTAGCAGAGGCGAGGGTACTAATAATATGGTTAATCCATGATAAGCTTGACTGGAGATTGATACCAAAGTATTTGTAAGTGGTGGCGAGTTCTACAGTGCTCAGACTCTGAATAACAGAGAACTGCTTGCAGAGTTCACATAAAGACATCAACTGCGTATAATATACACGTTCTACCGAAAGCGAAGGACTAGCAAATAGAGACAGCAAAGCTTCCGTAACAAAAAAAAAAGCTCAATATATTTTATGACGTGCAGGAACCCAGGCATAGCTCAGTACGTAGAAGTAATGAGCAAGATAAAATGTAACTATCATAGGTTAATGAAGGCGGCGATGGCACTCAACCTGAACCGAAAATCAACATGAATCGCTAAAGGACAGGCCAACTTATATCCATTTGGCATAAAAACATTATTTATAATTGTCCTTGTAAAGAAATACGAGATATTAAAATAAGAAAATGATGACATAGAGGAAGATAAAGAAGCTATAACGACTGTTTTCTGATGCCTCAAATGAACTCAAAGGCAAAGCGCTAACACAGTAATAAAAAACAACAGATCAAAATAACTGCCGCAAGAGGTAAAATTGCTATAAATCACTGAATTGGCAAAGCTGATCAGGAGGAGTAAACTCAGGCACGTTTTGTACTACAGCGTCACAGAGATAGAGCAAGAATTTTGAAAAAAAAACACATTGGCATCAAAACAGCGAAGAAGGCGCTGTGCATAGAAAAAAACAAAATACATCCAGTGGAAGACGACAGAAATGTTATTAGCGATTCCAATGACACAGTAGAGTTGGCCGAAGACTTCTACTTAGAACTGTGCAGTTGACGCACAAGCCATCCAACCAAGCATGCAATTAAACTTGAAAAGGGCACAGAAGTTCCACAAAATAACATTAGCCATAATAAATATAAGAAGTAGACATAGCAAATAGAGATAAAATAAGTAATAGGTGTAAATATATGTAATAAATGTACGAATGTATGTTGTGTGGCCAGTTGGTTCCGCCCCGCAGGGTCGTCTGTGGAAGCAGGCGTTTGGTGTGTAGCGACCCCACGGACCCGAGCTAACGGGGGGGTTTCGACCCCCTCCCACGCCTAGCCGTGCGTGGCTTTGCCGTGTCCGGGGAAAAGGGGATCCTGGGGGTTGAGCCGACGCCGGGGGACTGGACCTTTAAGGCCCCCCGGCAGAGGCAACACACCCCTTTGGCCCCAGCTTCACGTAGACGGTACCCCTGGGCTGACCCACCCAGGGGAAATCGGCAGTCGCCTTTTCCTGTCTCTCTCTCCCCTCATCTTCGCCTTTCTCTCTCACTTTACATCTTTCCTGTCTTCTCGTATCTTCAGTTCATTTCCTATTTTCGCGGCGGCAAGGGTTAACCTTGTGTGGCTAACCACCCTGAGTTCAGCCATATTTGGTTATAGTCGCGGTGTACAGCTGGCGCGGGCAGGACTTGCTCGCGAGTTCCTGTCCCGTCCCCTCGTTGGGCTCCGTGGTGGGCGGCTGGTACCGAGGCCGAAACACGTACAAATTTTATGGACACTTCGCTTTCTTCGCCTGATCGCCATCCTCAGAAGAGGACGCGCACCGATGTAACAGCCAAGTTTTTTACGAACAACAAAAGCACCTTTCCTAGATTCCACGTGATTCACAGCGAGCACTCAGAAATAACAGCAAGACATGTTTCTCCCTTCACAGTGTCCACAACCCTAACAGACACCTTAGGGCAAAGATATAAGTAAAGAAGCTGGCTAACGGGGACCTTCTTTTAGAAGTGCTCTACCAACACCAGTACTAGAACCTTTCAAAATGCACAGCCTTCGAAGACATTCAAGTATCCATTACCCCTCACCGATAACTAAACACCGTCCGGGGCGTAATTTCTGACGATGACCTAAAATACATGAGTGAAGAAGAACTCCAAAACAGACTGAGGGACCAGAACGTCACGAATGTGTACAGAATCAAACTCAAACGAGAAAACAAGGAAATCGAGACAAAGCACTTCATTCTCACATTCGCATCGAGCATACTGCCGGACACTGTGGAGGTTGGTTACACCAAACTCAAACTACCTCCATACATACCGAATCCGCGACGCTGCTTTAACTGCCAACGATACGGCCACGGCTCACAGAGCTGCAGGGGCCAAACCACATGTGCCAAGTGCGCTTCTCACGAGCACAGCTCTGAAAACTGCAAAGTTGAACCACACCACTGCGTAAACTGCGAGGGTAGTCATCCTGCATACTCGCGTGCTTGCCCAACATGGAAACAAGAAAAAAGCATCGTCACACTCAAAGTTAAAGAAAACATCAGCTTCAGAGAAGCGCGAAAGCGTCTTTCGTTCATGGAAAACAGAAGCTACTCCGTTGTGCTGCAACAGGGCGCGGCAACACAGCGGCCTACAGCGCCTGCCCAGGGCACACCTAGTGACGCCGGGGCAGGGCATCCAGCGCCCAAAGTGGACGCAGCTCGCGCTGCACCACTATCTCGAACTCACCCCGCAGGGGCGTCTGCGCAAGCAGGCGTTTGGTGTGTAGCGACACCACGGACCCGAGCTAACGGGGGGTTTCGACCCCTCCCACGCCTAGCCGTGCGTGGCTTTGCCGTGTCCGGGGAAAAGGGGATCCTGGGGGTTGAGCCGACGCTGGGTGATTGGACCTTTAAGGCCCCCCGGCAGAGGCAACACACCCCTTTGGCCCCGGCTTCACGTAGACGGCACCCCTGGGCTGACCCACCCAGGGGAAATCGGCAGTCGCCTTTTCCTGTCTCTCTCTCCCCTCATCTTCGCCTTTCTCTCTCACTTTACATCTTTCCTGTCTACTCTTCTCTTCTATTTACTTCCAGTCTTCCTGGCGGCAAGGGTTAACCTTGTGTAGTTACTCAATCTTGGGTAGTTATATTTGGTTATAGCGGCGATGTATGGCTGGCGTCTTCAAGTGTCGTTGGGCTCGGTGGTGGGTGGTCACCATCGCCGCCGAACTTCAAATTTCTCATATGGATAACCCTTTTCCCGCACTCCCTGATCGCCGCCTGAAAAGGTGGCGCACCGATGAGAACTTTTCTTTTCAACAACCCAAACAGATCTTTCCGAAGTGCCATGTAGTCCACAGTCAGAATGAAAACAAGGCAGTCCGAGCAATCTCACCTTTTCTTGTGTCCAAAACTCTCACGGAAGCAATCGGCCCAGGTTACAAGGTAACAAAAATGGGAAGCGGCGATCTCCTCCTCGAACTTCGCGACAAGACACAGTATGACAATCTATCGAAACTCACAGCATTTGGGGACATACCAGTGTCAGTGGGCCCGCACAGGTCGATGAATACGGTGCGCGGTGTGATCTCTGATGACGACCTCCTCGAACTATCCGAAAGTGAACTGCTGGAAGGTTGGCAGGACCAAAACGTAGTCAAAGTACAAAGAATAACAATAAGGCGAGATGATAAACAGATCCCAACAAAGCACATTATTATTACATTTGGAAATAGCAACCTGCCAGACTCCATTGAAACCGGCTATTGTAAGCTTCGTGTCCGACCATATATTCCGAATCCCCGTCGTTGTTTCAAGTGTCAGCGCTTTGGACATGGGTCGCAAAGCTGCAGAGGGCGCGCCACATGTGCAAAATGTGCATCCAAGGAGCACTTGTCTGAGAGCTGCACCTCTGCAGCTCGTTGTGCGAACTGTGAAGGGGACCACCCAGCCTACTCACGATCATGCCCCTCGTGGAAGAAAGAGAAAGAAATAATAGAACTGAAGGTCAAATTCAACCTATCGTTCCAAGAGGCTCGCAAACGTTTCTCCCTCCACAACCAGTCTAGTCCCTCCTACGCCGATGTGTCGCGCCGGGGCGCCGCGCCACATCTTCCAGCGCCCGCAAGAGTCACACGGAGTGTGACTGCGGTCGCGCCATCAGCGCCCCCGGCTGGAGTAGCCTGTGCTGCTCCGCCCCCTCCCAAAGAGGGCCAGCAGACTCCCGAGCCTGCCGGACCCAAGGCCGCTGCAAGCGCAGTCAGGCCCGAAGCCGCCGCGAACGTGCCTGCTGTGCAGGCACCATCCACCACCTCCGAAGAGGTGATGGACACAAACAGCACGACTCCGGCGTCTCAGACGCCGAAGGAACGGCGCAACTCCTTGGAGCGCGCCAAAAAAGAAAAGACACGCATTACGGGGCCTAGAAAGGGCCCTGTAACTTAAGGAAGCACTTTTTGTACACACAGCACCATACCACATACATTAAAATGGACATACAAATTCTACAATGGAACGTCAGAGGACTGCTAAGAAACCTCGACGATATCCAAGAACTCTTACACGAACACTCACCAAAAGTGCTGTGTGTACAAGAAACACACTTAAAATCAAAACACACCAACTTTCTACGCAGTCACATTATTTTCCGAAAGGACCGGGATGACGCCGTGGCGTCATCCGGTGGTGTAGCTGTTATAGTTAATCAAGGAGTAGCGTGCACACATTTACCACTCCAATCGTCCCTGGAGGCAGTGGCTGTTCGAGTGGTTCTACTGAACAAACTCGACACCATTTGCTCTCTTTATATACCTCCGCATCACCCACTGAATAAACATGAATTCCAGTCCTTGATAGATGAACTTCCGGAACCGTATCTGGTCCTTGGGGACTTCAATGCACATAGTGGTCTATGGGGTGACTCTCGCTGCGATGCTCGAGGTCGTCTAATTGAACAGTTCCTCTTCTCTTCCGGCGCATGTCTCTTGAATCAAAAAGAGCCAACATATTATAGCCTTGCCAACAATACGTACTCGTCTATAGACCTCAGCATCACATCTCCATCACTTCTGCCCCTACTAACATGGAAGGTCATTAATAATCCCTATGGAAGTGATCACTTTCCTATAGTTCTGAGCACACCAATAGCTAATGAATGTCCTCCACAGGTTCCCAAATGGCAAATTGACAAAGCCGATTGGGAACAGTTTCGTAAAATGGCTCTCTTAAGTTGGACCGACATGTGTGCTTTAAGCATGGAGGAAGCTGTAGAATACTTTACTGCTTTTTTGATTGATGTAGCAAATAAGTGTATCCCACAAACCTCTGGACTGCCCGGGAAAAGACGTGTGCCGTGGTGGAACACTGAGTGTAAAAATGCGCGCAAAAAACAAAATAAAGCATGGAGGCTGCTTCGGGAATCTCCCACAGCCGAGAATCTGGACAGTTTTAAGAATATTAAGTCCCAAGGCAGGAGAACACGCCGACAGGCAAGAAGGGAAAGTTGGCAGAAATATTTATCGGGTATTAATTCATATACACAGGAGGCCAAAGTCTGGAACATGGTTAGCAGGGTAGCAGGCCGACAAGCACATTCACTTCCTCTAGTAAACACACAAGGCGACAGCTTGGAAGACCAGGCGAACTTCCTAGGTTCACACTTCGAACAGGTGTCGAGCTCGTCGCACTATAGTGAAGATTTCCAAAGATACAAAACGAGAATCGAAAAACAGAAACTAGAGCGCAAATCCACAAACGAAGCATACAATGAACCTTTCTGCATTGCTGAGCTACAAGCATCGCTTAACTGTTGCAATAATTCTGCCCCAGGCTCCGACCGTGTTGTATATGAAATGTTGAAACACCTGCCATCTGAAACTCAAAAAACCCTCCTTTCACTGTATAATGCTGTTTGGTCTTCCGGCGAGATCCCCTCGGCCTGGAAAGAAGCCATTATTATTCCTATTCTAAAACAGGGCAAGGACCCATCCTCCGTTGCGAGCTACAGGCCCATTGCACTAACAAGCTGCCTGTGTAAACTTTTTGAAAAGATGATAAACCGCCGACTTATACATTTCCTCGAAGTAAACAAATCACTTGACCCATACCAGTGCGGTTTTCGAGAGGGTAGATCTACCTCTGACCACCTTATCCGTATCGAGGCACAAATTCGCGACGCTTTTGTCCACAAGCAATTCTTTCTTTCGGTGTTCCTCGATATGGAAAAGGCTTACGACACCACGTGGCGCTTTGGCATACTGCGAGACCTCTCACACTTAGGTGTCCGAGGAGAGATGCTGACCATAATCGAAAGCTATTTGTCCAATCGCACGTTCCGTGTTCGAGTGGGTAATGTCTTGTCCCGAATATTTGTCCAGGAAACTGGAGTGCCGCAAGGTGGTGTCCTGAGTTGCACACTTTTTATTATAAAAATGAATTCGCTACGTCTGTGCATTCCACGGAACATGTTTTATTGCACATATGTGGACGACGTGCAGATCGGTTATAAATCGTGCAACCTTTCAATGTGTGAGCGGCAGGTCCAGCTGGGCTTGAACAAGGTCTCTAAATGGGCAGACGAGAATGGGTTTACACTGAATGCACAAAAAAGCACTTGCGTCCTATTCTCCAGAAAGAGAGGCCTCCATCCCGATCCACACATTGACCTACATGGTCAGCGTCTGTCGGTAAAAACAGAGCACAAGTGCCTAGGGCTAATTCTAGACACAAAACTTACGTTTATACCACACATTAAATACATAAAAAACAAGTGCATAAAAACTATGAACATTCTAAAAGTGTTGTCACGCACTAAGTGGGGTAGTGACAGGAAGTGTCTGATAAACCTTTATAAAAGCCTTGTACGCACACGTCTAGATTACGGGGCGATAATCTATCATTCTGCGACGCCAAGTGCCTTGACGATGCTTGACGCAGTCCACCATTTGGGCATTCGTGTTTCTACGGGCGCTTTCCGTACTAGCCCCGTGGAAAGCCTATACGTTGAATCGAATGAGTGGTCGCTACACCTACAGAGAACTTACCTATCTTTTGTATATTTCCTCAAAGTGAACGCAAACAACGAACACCCCTCTCATACTACAATCAATGAATTGTCTGCTTCTGAACTTTTTCACAACCGTCCTTCGATGAGACAGCCGTACTCACTTCGTGTGAGGAGCCTAGCTGAAGAAATGGGTGTGCCACTTCTCGAACACTGTCTAATGGCTCCCGCTGCCTATCTCCCGCCGTGGCAGTGGCAGCTTATAGAGTGCGATCTTTCTTTCGTCGAAGTTACCAAGCATGCGCCACTTGCACATATCCGTACACACTTCCTTGAATTACAATACAAGTACCCACACCCTGAATTCTTTACAGATGCCTCAAAGTCTGACACTTCTGTGTCGTACGCAGCCGTTGGTCCATCCTTTTCCGATTCCGGTATTCTGCACCCTGATTCCAGTATCTTCACGGCAGAAGCCTACGCGATACTTGCGGCAGTTAAACACATAAAACAATTAAAACTACAAAAGGCAGTGATATACACGGATTCATTAAGCGTAGTGAAAGCTTTAAAAACTATGACAAAACACACAAATCCGGTCCTTGTCTCGCTCTACTCTATTTTATGCACGATCTACTCTCTTAAACAACATGTCGTAGTGTGCTGGGTGCCAGGGCACCGCGAGATACAAGGCAACGTGTTGGCGGATCAGCTAGCAGCATCCGCCCACGAAAACAGTCCCAATACATCTGTAGCTATCCCTCCAATAGACTTAAAACCATTCCTCAAAAGAAAGCTCAGGGCCTTTTGGCAGAGCACATGGGATAGGCACACACAAAACAAACTGCATGTTATCAAGCCGCAACTAGGTAATTGGCCGCCGGTATCGAAATCACGCTACACAGAAGTTACACTTTGCAGACTGAGGATAGGCCACACACATAGTACACATTCATATCTTTTGACCGGAGGCGATCCACTTCTGTGTGAGCACTGTGGCGATCCACTAACTGTACTCCACATTCTACTGCAATGCACGGAACTAGACGCTCTCAGAAAAAAGCATTTTTCATCAATATACGTGCAGTTCCCACTTCATCCCGATATGTTCATTGGCAGAGAACCACTTTTTAAATATCAGTCCCTTTTCGAATTTTTAAAAGATGTCCATAACTTCAACGTTATTTTTCCAGGCGCTCCGTAGCGCGGCCTCATGATTGAGGCTGCTGCTGCGGTAACTCTATCAAAGGAAGCACCTGCCTCCCGGCCTTTGAGCGCAAAGGCCTTGAGGAGGCATTCGTGCTGTTTTCGCGCCTCTCACTTGTAAATACCATACTCACTCGTCATTCAACCCACACCCATAGATCACATCACTTGTCACTGCCATAATTTTATACTCTATACACCCCTTTTACGCTTATTTAAAGCACGTGATTTTAGGCCTCTATACAGCCACAATACACCCTGTCATCGTAATCATTGGTCATCGCTGACACCACACAAAAGACATGGCGCTCTTTGGCCACCCATGGCCCTTGCGCCACAAAGCCCCACTAATCAACATTATCTCGAACTCAGCTACGCG